>NC_133665.1:161442196-161529696 GCF_037893015.1 Macrotis lagotis | reverse complement strand
CCCAGCTCACAGGATGGTTTTAGTCTCATTGATTCATATCCAACATCCAGAAATTGGGTTCTGTTTGGTTTTGTCTGTTTGTTGTATTCTTCTTTTTCTTTAGCTGACTAGAGTAATTTGTAATGGAATAATCATCAAAACTTTCTAAGAGAATGCATACATTTTTTCATTTAAAAATAAGCCTCTTATTTTAATTAAATTCAGTATATATAATGAAAAAGTAATTCTCCAACAATTTTGTACTTAGAGCTGTTTGTTAACAAACACTGAATGAACAGGCAGCGTTAGGTTAAAGGGCAGCAGAATTCCACATTATAATTTCGCCTGCGGGTTATTTCTGATTAAGGACACCCTCTGGGACACCAAAGCAAGATCTTCTTTTACAGCAGGCAGGGCTTTTAAAATTAGCCCTTTTTTCCTGCATAATAAACCAACAGGAAAAATGTGGATTTAAAAATGTATTAACCAATTTAAAGAGTTGTAATCAGTTTAGGCTTTGCTTTCTGCAAAACACAGGTTCCTGTGTAGCTAAGTTACAAATGTAAAAATGCAGACTGGATTTGAAAAACTGCTTTAGAAAGTCACCTTCTGTCATGCTTATGCAGCTATCTAATGTGCTAAAGGCTGATTATTTATCTTTACACTGTACTAGTTTAATCTGTTAAGGTCAACACTAATCTGTGCCAACCTTTTAAGAAATAGCAGCCTTCAAAGACTTGCTTCGAGAATCCCCAAACTAAATACAGGATGTCACCGTAATGGATACATTCACCTGAACTGGTGAGATTTACTATGTAAACACTGCATATAAATTCCTATATAAATTAGAAAACACATTATTTCTGTATATAGAGAAGATGTTGTCACCAACATGTGGGTAAGATGATTAACATCACTTTGTTTCACGGGACCATTTAAAAACCAGGTTTTGCATTTACATGTCATGTCTATACAGAGCTCAATTACTGAAATGAAATGTTTGCTTTTTTTTTTCTTTCCCTAGGGAAATAGCAAGTTTGGATATCAAATGAAAGCCTCCCAGTCATATCTTCAAATGGCGGTGGTTTTGAAAATGCAACCCATTGGTTGGTGGCCATCGCCAGTAGCCGCAGCAAGTCATTGTCTCTCCCTTCCCTCTCAGATTTCTTCTAGACTTGAATGTCACTGTAGACCTTGAATGTGAAATGGCTTCACGCTAATTGCTCTAATTTCTGGAAGATGTGCAGGCAGGTGAAACCTGATCTCCTTGGCCCTTATGGAGCCCAAGAACCGACGACCCCGGAATGTTTACACAGTGGTTTGATTTTAATAGACAGGAGGGCTGGGTTTCAGACAGCAAAAACACAGCTAATAGGTGACCTCTTAATGTAGTCCTTTTTGAAAAAAAAAACACAACAAAATACAATTTCATGTGGTAAAAGGTGATGTCCTGAATGCCAAGGTTATCTGCTTGGCTTTTGAGTGAGCACACATTACGTCTTACCTGACATTTACACCCGAAACTCTAGACCTACTTCTTCTTCTTCTTTTTACTTTAAAACAAAAAAAGCACTTTATATGTCAGTCACCTTACAAACAGATTATGGCTGTATGGGATTTCCTAGTAAGTGCATTCATTTGAATTTTAAATTGAATCATTTTTACTTCCATCTCACAAGTTGTCCCTAACATTCTGTGAAAAATGTTAAAATTTCTACCCCCCATCCCAAAGGTGAGGGGGGCCTTCTCGTTCTTTTAACTGTTCTCTGGTCTCCCACTCATGGAATTCCCAGCTTTGGGTGAAATATGAAGGGAAATCCTTTCTTGCAGCTGAATGATCATCAAGGTTCTTTCCTTCTCTCATGGTACCGGACATGTTACATGAGGCTTTTGGGTTTATCCTTATCTTCCTCATTCCCTGGTAGATTGTAAGCTCTTGGAACTGATGACTAGGGTACTGCTTGTCTCTGGATCTTACTTTATTTCTGTCAAGGGCTTAGCCACATAGTAGGCACCTGGTAAATGATTGATTGATATCTCTCCCAGAAACTCAAATAAGTCTTGGGTAAATGGAATTGAATGGCAGCATTTATGATGGCTGAATAGAACGTGAGTTACTTAAGTTGAGCTTATAATGCTTCCATACCATTTTAAAGTATGTTGAAAGCAATCTAGCATGATGTCTGGTCATTTGGGGATGTAGTTAATGTCTTATCTCTGCTCCCTCTCCCCAATTTCTACCCTTCCTAGATGACTCTTCCTCCTTCCCCAATGAGCAAGTACTCAATAAATCTTTGCTCAATTGTATGAGCTGGCTGTGTAGAGCAGGGTAGACACTGAAACATTCAAAAAGGTCAGGTATGGATGAGAGAGAATTTCATCACTTCATGAACTTTTGGTCCAATGGTTGCTTTCCAAGAGTCAGTTACTGAAAAAACCCCCAAAAGTTTTAGAAAGTTTAGGAATAAACATAAACATAAAAACGGCAGCATGGAGGTCAAAGCTCCAAGGCATCAAGCACATGGGGCCAACAAAAAGAAAACATGCAGGACATGTGGAATGGGGCTAAAAAGTGGGGATAAGACTTGGGGATTTGGTTTGTTTGGTTTAGTTTAATTTTTTCATCTGATCTGAAGATAAGTAAAATGTCTTGATACATGTCCATTGAAGAATACAAATTATAATTTTAAGTATTTTCATAAGTAAACTTAATGAAAAAAATTTTGATGAGTAAATTTCTTTAGGGGAACAGAGTGAGATTACATTCAGACAAAATTGAGTTAAAACAATGAGTATTTTTGTGGGGTAAAGGAATAACATTCATCAGGAGGACTGGGACATAATAAGTAATAACTCTCTACGAGAAACCTCAAAACCAGTCGATTAAATTCAGGGTAGAAGATAAGCTCCTTGAAGGAAGAGACTGCTTCATCTTTGTCTTTGTATCCTTCTGCCTAGCACCTAGCAGCTGTGATTTATGCTTGGTGATTAAAGGCATAGGACAACTGAACAATGTAAACAGATATTAATGTATTCTAGCAGGGAGTCCTTTCCTTTTTGAACCACAAAGCTCTTCAGCCACCCAGTAAAACTGGATGCATTCTCAGAAGAATATCTTTAAATACACCAAATAAAATATATAGGCTTTTAAAGGAAACCACTTATACTAAAATACAGCTTATATATTTATTATTATTATATTAAATAATATATACATATTGGACAATATGGACACATACACACATATGTGTGTGTATATATATATACATTATGAAATGAAATCCTCACTTTAAAGATACAATTCAAAAAATGTCCTAGTACAAGAATTCTTAACCTGGATACACACATGTATATGAACACACATACACGTTATATATGGCTGCATGTATATACCTACATATATAGAAATAATTCTTAATTCTTATATAATAGTCTTAATATTCTTCATATTATAAAGAATTCTTACATTCTTATATAATATTCTTAAAAATTCTTAAGTAATAAGCATCCAAAGAATATCTAAACATGCACAAATCTAGCCCCAAGTTAGGAATTCTTATACCAGAGCATTTTTTTTACAACAGTATCTTGAAAATGGAGATAATATTAGCAATCTGAAATTGAAGTTTTTCTGTGTTCTATAGGTTTCCTAATATCCCCACAATATTGATATGAGATTCAAATGAGATACTGTCTGTATTTCTATATTGCAAAATTTAAGCCATTTGAGGGCAGGTGTTTCTATTTTTTAAAACCTCTTGTGTCAGTATTTAGAACAATGTCTTGAATACAGTAGGTTTTTATTAAATATTCCCAAATGAATGGGAAAAAAGTATGTTCCATAATATATTATGCTATATACTTAATTATTATTATTATTTATTATTACTAAATGATTATTAGTCAAAAGTCCAGGAGCCTCTTGCACATGGCCTATTCGTAAATAGAGTCACCTGGTCCATTAAAACCCAACCTTCACATGAATGAGTCTTAAGCCATCATAAAAAAATTTCCCCTTGCATGAAAAAAAACTTTTTTTACTGTCTTTTCGTTGAAAGGCATTATGCCTCTATATGTAGGTATAAAAGAAACCTTTAAAACTACCATTTCCGAAGATTGATAATAATTCCCATCATCTAAGTTTTTCCCCCCTCCATAAAAAAAAAGAATTAAAAAGTTGGAAACAAGGAAAGAGAGAGAAAATCCTGTCAATGTAGAGATTTAGTATAAACTAGTTCAAGTCTGTGGTAGGAACACTAAGTGGTAAAGGTAAACATGGCCCCCCCCTCAGCCCGCCCCCAACTGGTTCCCCTCTAAAGCTCTCTAGGCAGCCACGGCCTGGTACCAAAGCCTGCCCTGCACGTTTGGGAGGTCAACACAGCTATGCTAAACTGACAGGTTCAGTTTACAGCAGGCCAGGACTTTGTTTGGATATACTGGCCTTGCTCACCGCCAGCTTAACAACAGATGGCTAGAAAACTTTCATTATGTTGCACAGGACTGAACTGCAAACAATCCAGAAAACTGTGAAAAGTTTAACTCCCTCCAAACCAACGAAACAAGTAAGTTCACACACATGTGCCAGACTGGCTCTAGTGGAGGGCCTGGGATATGCACTGAGGATTCTCAGGGCTGAATTAACTCTCCATTGGATGATTAATGAAACCTACACAAAAACCCTTGGATGTAAAAAGAGAATTTGCAATTTGACAAGGTCAGATGAATAAAAGCATCATTCCCATAGCAAAAGTGTCCATGACAGACTGGAGTCTTTTTATTTTAACTTTTCAAAGCCTAGAACTTTAAAGAAGTTGCAAAAAAGTGCCTGCTTTATTTTATTTTCCTGAAATATAATTGAAGAGGTTTCCCTCTCCTGCAAAGACAGAATCTTCCTTTGTATAACTCTCTAGCTCTTTTCCTGCTATCCCTCTGGAAGACTGGAAGAGCCAGCCGAATATTCGAACTCTAACACCCAGATTTAAATATGATTTATCCAAATCTGTATATAATTTAAATATTCATTAAATTGATTCAATCCATATGAACCCTAATATCTCCTAATGCTCTGAGACAGGTTATAAACGCACCTTCGAAGGTTTAATTCAATTGGCAATCTTATCAGTCTCATCACTGGAAATGTATTATTTTTATACTATTCGAGAAATGAACAAATCTGTTTTCCACAAATGTATTTTAGAAGCCACCCTTTTCTGTTATTGAAAGAAAATTGTGTTTATTACTCCTTTAGCACAGTGTAAACTCATAAACGTCAACAGAGAGTACAAGGAAAACTGTCAACTAAATATTGTTTCCTTCATGAGCTGTTCTTCCAAGTCAATTACGCCTTTCAACTTCTGGGGCATTGTATGATAAACTAGCAGTAAAAATCATTCACATTAATATACCATGGTGCCTTGCCTGCAAAAGGTAATTAAAGAAGTAAATGACTCATAAGAATAGACATATTAGCTGCAAAATGAAAGGCAACTTAGCTGCCACATGAAAATATGTACCATTAAGATACTGCATTTTCATATTCCTGTAATCAGCTCCAGTAGACTAATGCTTATTTAATCCAGTTCTCGGCGAAGTCCATCAACAACTGTTTTTTGCTGTTTTCTCCTTGGCTGAACATTATGAGTGCAGGTTTGGAATAAATACTGCAATAAGATTTTTGCATACTCAATTGAAGAACAGGTTTTTACATTTTAAAATCTTTTTTTCCTCTCTCTTTCTCTCAGAGAAATACAACATAGAAGATGACTAGGAAATATTTTCCTGGCTAGACAAGGCTTTTAAACAACAGTACATTTTAGGGAACGGATCTTGGTTTTAACATTCACAATTTCTGATTCATACCACTATTAGCATACGAAAAAAAAAACGATGCTGTGTCTTCATATGCCAAATGTCCTATTCTTCACTTAAGAAACATCCCCTTTTGTTAATAACGTCTTCCATTAGCATTAGCAAGATGAAGACGATTTATCTTGACTCAGTGACCAAAGTGCAAGGAAAGAAATGGGGTGGATCCCCACAATTGTTACAGGATTGAGTCTGCACTAAATATCATCAAGAGGTACCTACTAGATTAGCTAAAACATGTCAGAAGAGACCTTGACAAACCCTTCAACCAGCTACATTGCTTTCCAGATCTCTGACTTTTGCGCCACATTTCCTCTGCCCAAGATGCTATTCTCTGTACAATTTTATTTTTCCCATTTTAGGCACTATATAGGAGTATTTCATTAAGAGAGTTCCATTTGCTTCTTTCCCCTTAGAAAAACTGGAAGGGGAAGGAAAAAAAACAACAGAGGGAGCTTGTCTCAGGGGGAAGGTCCAGCTGGCCCAGAAGGACAGGTCCATATTCAACGTTATTAATATTACTGGGAACACTGAAGGTCTCAAGTTTCCTTGGAGGCTTGAGAAAGGTCTATTTCACATGTAAAAATCTAGGCCTCAAGTTTGCCATCGATGTGAGTATGTCGTTCTTTCAATAGAATTTAGTATTTTGGGCTTTAAAGTTCTCTGCTGGCAAAGAATTAAGTATTTCTGCCTTTGCCATAATAAGTGCAGTCCTTTGAAACACTAATACATCTATATTTTATTGTGTTTGCCAACAATTCATTTGTTTTTATCAAAAACAAAACCCACCCAGCTGGCATTTACTAACTTACCAAAAGAGTAGTAAGAGATATGTGACCTGACTTTGAAAGTTAGGAGCTTTCATCACAGGAAAAGTTCTAGATTACTTTACTGGGTGTGTATTCTCCATTTTCCTCTTCCTGTGGGTGTGTAAACCATCTCTTTGGCTCTTAAACTGATGAGTAGTCAGCTCTCTCAAGGACAGACAGTTCATAATGGGAGGACTACCCTGTAAATATGAGCCTCCAGTTTATTTATCTTTGAACAGTCCTCAGGATTGCAAGAGGCTTATAGATTTAAGCTCAATCTTTTGTTTTTTAATGTATTATTGCCTCACCATTTGTGCAGACACCACTTGGAACCACAATTAATGAGCTCTAGTCCTTTTTCTAATTAAGGAACAAAGGTTCTTGTGTGCAGAGTATAGAGTGACACTGTCTAGAGAACACACATTTAAATAGAAGTAAATGCTTCTAATTGCCTTAAAATGGGATTTTTAATATTTAGGAATATAATAGGATCGAGAAATTAGAGCATTTTCCAACATCATTTACAAATAAGCCTTTACAAAATATTGTTAGCTGATAATAATGCATCATTACAAATAATGGAAAGTTATGAATGCGAGGCATGTAACCTTTGTATTCACGCGATTAACCTGTGTGCATTGATACAATGATACATGAATTAGTTTAAATTTTTTTTAAAAAAGCAAACCCCTGTAAAAAGCAAAAACCAAGAAAGCAGCAACTACAGCTTGAAATTCCTTAGACTATAGTAGATTAGGATTCAAACATGTAATTAAGAAAGATAACCTTGCTTTATACAGTAATTAGGGCTATTAGAAATAGGATACTCTCTCTTCAAAGTGCTACAAATATACCACAGTACTAAATAACCTGCATTGCTTAGAAAGTAGACTTGTTATCAAGGGCAAAGCCGCTATCCACTGAAGAAACACGAAATGACAGACGGCTGTTAGACTCCATTAGCTGCTATGTGATAGGAGCACATTCACTAACACACGACCTGTGAAAAATCGGAGATCTCTTTAAATCTTTGAATTGGATTGCGGCATTAATTCTTAAGAACTGCAATCCTTCAACCAAGTCAAATTACCCTCATTAACAGTGGAAAAACTGCCTCTGCAATAAGTTTTTTAAAAAAAAGATATTTATTACCTATAATCACTTTCATGTACTTCACCTGAGAGTGTGACCAACTGGTACAACAACTTGGAACAATGCACCACTCTTAATGACATCTCGAAAGACAGTGACATAGACCCGCTAATTTCAGTTTCTTCTTCCTCCTCATCCTCGGTAGTCACATGATGGAGGCATCCCCATTTTCGGGGAAGGAAATAAATACAGGCATGGGAAAAATGAAGCTCCATTTTGCTCAAGTAATTGTGACCAGAGCCAAGACTAGAACTCAAGTCTCTGGATTTTCTGCCCCTATATTCTTTGCATTGACATCAGAAATGTGCAGCCACAGCTAGTGCTTGAAAGATATAGAGAAGGCTCCCTGGAGACCTAGTTGGTGACAGTGCAGCGATAAGAAGAGCCGGGCTTTATCAGCAGAAGAGAAAGGGGAGGGGGAAAGAGAAAAAGAGGAAGGGGGGAGAGTGAGAAAGAGAGAGAGAGAGAGAGACAGACAGACAGACAGACAGACAGACAGAAACAGAGAGACAGAGAGCTGCCTACATTCCACTACCACTACATCTGCTATTACTATTCAAAATACTTTGTGACAAAGAACCAAAATATATGCCATTTCCATAACAATTTCCCCCCAAATGTAAATTGTTCTATTTTTCACTTGTTACTATCTAAGATAATTCCATAAATATCGAGAGTGTTAAAACAAAACTCTATGGATTTCAAACATTTTTCAGTACTTAGAAATGAGCTCTCCATCTCTTTATTCTCTGCTTCTCTGCACTTTAGATATTAGAGATTTAGTTACAATACTGCTCAGCACAATAAATAACAAAATAGCTACATCTCAGGAAAGGACAAAAGACTCCTTTGCAAAGGGTAACAAACTTTTTGGGGGGGAGGGAGTAGGGAATCTTTGTATACTGAAATTCTTTCATTCGTATTAACTTATTCTTCCATCAAGTAAGATGAAATGCTAACTTGTATTCTCAAGATGAGCCTGTGACCCTGTATGCAACATGGAGGATTAAAAAAAGTAGGAAAGGCAGACTGTATAAGGACAAGAGGGTGGGATTCGTACATCAGGAAAAGACTGGATTTTGAACCCCAAGATTAGGATCAAGGTCCTGCCTTCACCCTTACAAGCTGTGACAAGAAAAATCAGAATTTCAGTTTCCCCAATTGTAAATGGGATAACACCTGTTCTGCCTCTTAAAACGGATTGTTTTGAAGGGCAAATTATCTAAGGAATATGGAAGTGTTCCTAAAATTTCAATGAACATAAAAATTATTTTTGTTATTTGTGGAGATGTGGTGGGAGGGAAGAGATATGACTTGTTGTAGGAAGCCAGGTACTCAGTGTTGCTACAAGGTCACATAGTCTATGTTGCAGAAACAGAATTTGATAACCCAAACTTTTCTGAGGCCTGCTCTTTCTACTAGGTGCCATTTCTAATATGTATCCTCCTCCTCCTCCTCCTCCAACTACTACTGCTATTACTTCTACTGCTGTTGTTCCTCCTCCTACTATTATAGCTACTACTAATGCCACTTAGTACTACTATTGCTATTATTGTCAATACTACCACTGCTGCTGCTGCTGCAGCCACTGCTACTACTACCACTGCCACCACTACTCCTCCTACTCCTCCTACTGGTGCTGCTGCTGCTGCCATGCTCCTACTACTGCTAGTAAATTCTTTTCAATGGTATTCATTGCAATCATACTATATCAATTAAACATTGAGCACTTATCCTTCAAGGCACAGCGCTAAGTGCAGGAGATGGAAAAAAAAAAGAGATGGCAAAAAAAAACCCCAAAACTTTCTGCATTGGCAGAGTATATGTTTTAACAATAGAGATACAACACTTACACAAAATAATGACATGGGGTAGATTGCAATGGGAATACAGGAGAAGTTTGTTATAGAAGTCATTGAAGGAATATATGACAATAATTTATATTATTATATATAGTATATCCCATTCTTCAACCACATCTAGTAACAAAGTTTGTCAGCACAAGGAAAACTACATTGCAAGGGTAATCATTTCAAAAGCCTTTTAAGGTCAGAAAGGGATCACCTTGGGAGCAAGAACTATCCTTTACTTTTTAAAAAAAATTTTTCAAAGCAATGGGGTTAAATGACTTACCCAAGATCATGCAGCTAGGCAAGTATTAAGTGCCTGAGGCTGGATTTTAACTCAGGTCTTCCTGATTCCAGAGTTGATGTTCTATCCACTGTGCTACCTAGCTGCCCCTCTTTTACTTTTTTTTGAATGTCTTGCACTTAGGGTAGTGCTCTGTATATAGTAGTTGCTTAATAAATGCTCACTGACTTTTCTGCTAGAAATGCTGAGTTTACTCAGCAGGCAACTATCTAGTGCAGCGGATTAAGTATTAGACCTGGACCCTAGCCAAATCACTGAACTTTCAATCTGCCTCATTTTCCTCATCTGAAAAATGGGGATGATCACAGTCCCTTTCTTCTAAGGTTCTGTGAGGATAAAAGGATATAATATAAAACACTGTGTAAAGCTCAAAGTGCTATATAAATGCTTGTTGTTGTTAATTATTTTTATTAAAGATTAGAGATGCGATATGAAAAATGATGTACCTTGAATTTCAAGAGCTAAGACTCTGGTAGACAAAGAGCACAGAAAAGGTGGTTCTGTCTTCCTGGATTGTACCCTCTCCTCCAGTGAAGCCTATTTTTTGGATCAACCTGATATATTTTTGTTCCCCCAAAATTAAATTCTGTCATAAATGAAAAAGAAACAGATCCCCCAATTTTAGCATTCTGAATACTTTTAAAAAATCTGTGAATTCCTCATTGGGTACAATCTACAACGTAGACAGATTGAAACAGCTTCCTCTGCAAGTTAATAAGTAGCATCGGTCAATTTATTAGTCAACAAGTAATTTAGTGATTACCATTTCTCAGACACTGCAGATACAAAGAAAGGTAAAAAGAGTCCTGGCTTCCTGGAGTTCATACCCTAAAGAGAGAGAAACAGGCAAAGAAAAATACTCACATCCAAGGCAGAAGAAGAATCAATTGGAGGCAACCTCTGAGGGAAAGTCTAATTGTGCTGAAGGAGATTGAGTCTTCTTGTAGAAGGAAGGGCCTGAGCTGAGTCTGAAGGGAAGTCATGAGGCAGATGAGGAAGAAGAAAGTTGCTGACACTCAAATGGCATTGGATCTGAAGAGGGAATGTCTTGTGTGAAGAACAGTCACTGGCATGAAATATTAGAGCTATAGAGGGAAATTAATTAAGAAGACTGGAAAGGGAAGAAGAGATCAGGTTTGAATGGCTTTAAAAGCCAAATGGAGGATTTTATATTAGATACTAGAGGTATTAGGGAGTCCCTGGATTATACCGAGTAGAGGAATGACAGAATAAGCCCTTAGGAAGAACACTTTGACAGCCAAGACTCAGCTGGGGAGAAACTTGGAGCTGACAGACCAACAAGAAGCTACTATAATAGTCAAGGAAGGAAGCAATCAGGATTATCAAGCTTGGTTGAGCTGGGGTGGTAGTTTAGGTGAGTAGAGAGAGGAGGACATGTATAATAGATACTGTGAAAGCAGACATTGTAGGACTTGATCACCGATAGGAATTGGGGGGATGAGAAGGGAGTAAGGGATCTAGGATAATACTTAGATTGCAAGTTTGGATATCTGGAAAGACCTCCACAGTGACAGGGAAGTTTGGAAGAGGGGAATGTTTTTGGGAGGTATGGTATAGGGAAAGAGATAATTAGATTGAGTTTAAGATGGATATCCAGGGGCAGCTAAGTGGCACAGTGGACAGGACCTGGAATCAGGAGGACCTGAGTTCAAATGTGACTCCAGACACTTAATAATTGTCTGTGACCTTGAGCAAGTCACTTAACCCCATTGCCTTGCAACCCCCTCCCCCCAAGATGGATATTTAAGTGGATATATGACTGAATGTCAGGAGATACAAAGTCTGGAAAAATGGATCTGCAAATCATCTAAGGAATACATAGCAGAGAAGGATAAGAAGAAGTCATAAAGATCCAAGGAGAGTAGTGTCAAGAATGTCTAGGAAGGGGAAAGTATATAAGGAATAAGATTTTGAGCATAAAACTTGGTCTTGCCAATCTCTGGGTGATCCTACCCTCCTTAATTTGCTAGATCAGTGTTTAATGAGGATTTTGATGGAAATTTATGGATTTATCAAACATTTTTAGCAACAAACCGTAGGGTTGACCTTGTCCTACAGACCAAAACATACAGGTATACATATAGCCGAAGGGGAGAAATCGTAATAAAAAATGAAGCAACATAGAATAGAGAAGAGACATAGGGTGGAGTCAATTAATTTTTTCTTAAAGAACTGAGCTTATTCAGTTGAATATGTATTTCAATCACTTAGAATCCTTGGGGAATCAAAGGTTAGTTTGTAGTTACAAATCAACTTTCGCAATCATTATGAGTTGGCAAACTATGTAAAAATATATTATGAATAATCCCTCCAAGAAAGCTAAAATGACAGTGTATAAATAAGAACAAGTAAAGAAAAATGAAAACCCACAGTTTAATGTCTGTTTTGACTCAAATTCTTATTACTTAAGATATCACGTTGACTTATAGTTTTATTTACTACCTTCCAAACACCCCCAAAATATCTAAAGCATTTTCCAAAGAGACAAGAAAACTGAAGCTTTCCTAAGTAATACTATTTTATTTTACTTCTACTACTTTCCTTCACAATAGTGGTGATGGAGACAGTGTGTGTGTGTGTGTGTGTGTGTGTGTGTGTGTGTGTGTGTGTGTGTGTTTAAGTTTTTTTTTTAGTTGAGGGAGGGGGGATATACCTGTAATTTCACTGGTATAAGAAAGTCTAAAGCACCCTTCCTGAAACTCTGTTGTCAGAGAGGTATCTGAGGTCCTGTGGGGTTAAGTGACTTGTCATCCAGCCTATATGGCAATGTAATCAATTAACAAGCAATTTTATTAAGCCCTTTCTGTATACCAGATATTGATGAAGACTTTTGACCTTTATTCTTGGAGAGGATCATTATACCAGAGAGGTGACATGCACATGAATTGGATCTGAGTGTGTGTGTGTGTGTTTGGGGGGGGGGGGAAGGAAATGGCTATGCTAAGTTACCAGCCTCACTTTTTCTTCAGAGCCCTCTGGGTTCAGTGACCAGATAGAAATCAGGAAGACCGAAGAAGGGCCCTGGATGTGAGATACTCATGGTTAAATGACTTGTCCAAGGTTACACAGCTAGGAAGGATCCGAGGCTGGATTTGAATCACCATGCCATCTTCCTCAGTTCAAATTCTGCCTCAGGCACTCACTAGGTGTGTGATCCTGGGTAAATCATTTCACCCTATTTGCCTCATTTTCTTCATCTGTAAAATAAGTTAGAAAAGGAAATGGTGAATCATTCCAGTATCTGTGCCAAGAAAACTCCAAACAAGGTCACAAAGAGTCTGAAATGACTAATACATGTGTTTATTTTCACACACATACTTCCTCAAGCTACAAACGAGCTAGAATTTTATTAGTGTCAATGTCTGAGAGAGATAGATAAATTTTGAACTTTATCTGAGGAAGGGACTTCAGAAGTCATCTAGTCAAAATCTCTCATTTTACAAGTAAAGAAACCGAGGTCCAGAGAAGATAAGTGACTTATTTAAAGGGTCACCAGTTACTAAGAGTCAGTTTTCCTAAATCAATCATTTTTAAAATTTTCAAGACAGCATACTTTCCACTAGTCCTCCATCTGAACTAGGTTACAATTCATCTATGACTTCCTAGCTGGTCTTCCAGAATTCCTATAGCTAAATAACTGAATCATTCAGCTTGGTAATGGGTTTCCAAATGGATGTGTGTGTGTGTGTGTGTGTGTGTGTGTGTGTGTGTGTGTGTGTGTGTGCGCATGGGTTTATATTTTCTTCCAATATGAAAAAGTAATGAGTATTTCTATAGACTTTGAAGCTACAAATTGCTTTGCATATGTTATTTCCTTTGATCCTCACAACCTTGTGAAAAAGGTGCTATTAAATCTAATGACCTCTTTAAAAGGAAATTATTTATCAGTGTGACCCTAATCAGATCTCTTTGTGATTTCATTTCCTCATATATAAAAAGAAGTTCCTTTCTCTGAAGTTCTATTCAGTTCCAAATCTCTAATAATAAAAACAGTAATAGCTAGAATTTAAAGAAATAGTTTATAAATATTAACTCAACTTATCCTCACAATAACTCTATGATTAGGATGCTTTTGTTACTACATTTTATAGACAAGGAAACTGAGGTATAAGTTAAGTGACATGCCTAGTGTCACTTACCTGATAAGTATATGTGGATAGATTTGAACTTTGATCCCAGGTCCAGTGTTCTATCTATATAACTGCCTATCCAGTAACTATGAATCTATGATGACAAAAGTCAATGTTTAAAGAGTTATAAATATATAATTCTGACCCATCTCCTGCTTTCACATGTATGGATGTATATATGTATATACATAGTAACATCAAATGCTAGTAGTAGTGAAATGTGTGGTATTGCCCCACTAAATTGCCAATGTATTGAGACAGAGGCTGTTCTCATTTCTATAATATCCAATGCCAAGGGTCTAACACAATGCCTCTCAAGGAAAAAGTGTATAACAAGTTATTTGGTGAATTGAACTGGCTAGATACCCAAGAAACACCACCACCAAAAAACAAAAGATTGTCAATTTCTTCCATAGAGATAACCTCGATTTCTCACAATCCTTCCTACTATAAGGAGGGTAAAGAGAGACGTTTCTATTGAGTTTTTTCCCTAGCCTGTGTTTCAAATGCTAAAACATTGCAAAGATGGACATTTTTTGTATGGGACTATTCAATGGTGGTAAAATACACAAAGGAACAAGTTGTCTTCATGACATATTGAACCCAATATGAAACAGTCTACTTTGGGTGATACCATGACTAATGATGCCACATTAAAGTGATGCTTCTCTATCCTTTGTTTTTGATGTTACTGAACATTCACTCAAAGACCATAAATCAAAGGAGTCTATGTGGATATCTGAAGGGTGAGAAAAGAAAAATTAATTCCCATGTCTATGTATGGACCTGCTCTGAAGAAAACAACTTAGCAATAATATAAGAATGCCTTTAAGCAGGACTCTTGTATAAGAGCCTTATGGTGTACACATATGTGCATGATTTGCTATCCAATATTTTCTCCAATAATCTGGTAGATTGAAAAGGGAGAGGGGGGAGAATCACCTGTGAAATAAAGAACAGACAAGTCTTTGCTGATCTACAAGTTTGTTTCATAAATGGAAAAGAAAAGGGTGCTAAAGGGTACTCTTGGGGGCTAAAGAAAAAACATGTAAAACAATCCACTGAATCCACTAAAGGTTTCATTTTAAGAATGTCCAAAATACTTTACTGCATTTTATATACATATATATGTGTGTGTGTGTGTGTGTGTGTACATATATATATATATATATACACATACACACATGCACATAGTATATTTTCTGAAATGTAAGCATGAGTGAAAAAATGGTGAAAATAGTCTATTAATAAAACTGACCATATAATGATGATGATGAATGCATTAACAAGAAAATAATGTAAGAGGTAAGTTCCTGGGCTAGACTATTCAAGGTTAAGTTTGGCTAAGATACTTGGAAAGAAAAAGAGCAAAATAAAAGTCCAAAGACTTGAGCAGTTAAGCTTCGCGGTATCTCATGTGAAGGACAATGCAGTTTACAATGTAATGCTCTCTATTACCAGTGAGCATTTGTCTATTTGCTGAAGCTATGTGAATAAGGTCATCACTCACTCAACTCATCCCTGGAAGGTCCCAAATCAAAGGGCTCTGGCCAACATTCAAGATGACCTTTTACCTGGATGCTCAGAGTCTGGAAATCAGGGAATATAGCAAGAAACAAAGAATGCCTGAGTTGGAAGGAACCCCAGAGGTCATACAGGCTAATAACTACCTGAACAAGTATTCCCTCTGCAAGTGTTTGACACGTGGTTCAACTAGTCTACATGTAAAGAACTCCAATAAAGTGGGATTTCTGAGGGAGTCCCCTGAACTTTGAAATGGATCTAATTTTCTAAAGTTTTCTCTTGCATCCATTCTAAAGTTGCTTAAGTATCATCATGGGCAGAAGGTTGGTTTTTCCTTAGAAAAACCTTTCCATTTCTACATCTGCCTACATATGAAGGCAGACTAGGATGTGGAATGTTAAGGGAAAACCTGAGGCCCCTGTCTCAATTTCCCACTTCATTCTTGAAGACCGTGACATCAGGGAGGTGATGCCATGACAGACATATGAATTGCATTTGAGTGAGGGGGTGTTGTGCTAAGGCTCCAGTCTCACTTTCTCTTCCAGGGCCATCTGGGTCCAGTGGTCATATATGAATCAGGATGATTGGAGATAGCCCTGGATGTGAGGCAATCAATATTAAGTGATTTGTCCAAGGTCATATAGCTAGCTAGTAGGTGTCTGGGGATGGATTTGAACTCAGGTTCTCCTGACTTAAGGGTTGTGCCAACTAGTTGCCTGTTACTATGCTAGTACATAAGCATTTATTATTGGCTGTTGTTTGGAGTCATTGAAAGTATCACATTTGAAAGATTTTCATTATGAAGACATACTGTGGAAGGTTGGTGGTAGGAAAAGACCTAAAAGTCTTTCTTGCTCCAAATGAAATATAATTTTAAAAAGAGAGCTCCCATATTTTTTAATCCAAAAATATCCATCTGACAAAGACTACAAACTGGAGGAAGAGATAATTATGGAACCCATAAATGGTATGGTGAATTACTTTTGAATGGTTGGGGAACACATGGTAGGGGGCAAGCCTGAATGTCTATTTTCTTTTAAATAGCAATTATGATTTAATATGATAAACTTATTTCATTAAACTTACTGAACTGGAATAAATTCCCGTCTGATATGCATTCAGAAGGGTAGTTCATATTCTCTTCCTAAAAAAAGATCTGTTACATTTTTGTGTCTACCACTGCTTTTCTCTTTACCCTGATACTTGAGATAAGATTCAGACAGTCTGGTAGGGGAAAAGCTGGATATTTATCTTACTCATTGTGATGAGACCTTTTGGGTCTCAGTGGGTCAGTAGAATTGAAAACTGAACTCTAATGTGGAAGTGCATTTCTTCTGACATATTTTTCCAAATTCTCTACATACAACATTATATATCTTATTCCCCATTCAACAGCACTGTAGAGTGAGTGTGTGTGTGTGTGTGTGTGTGTGTGTATAAATAATCCAAGTTTGCAACTGGTATGATTTTGAGTCTTTTCTTAAGTCTGATCATCTTCCTCTGAACTCCTTGTAGCTTAGCAATGTTCTAATGAGAGTGGTGTCCAAAAGTAAATGCTCCCAAAGTGATTTCCTCAGGTAGTGTCAATAGTAGGTCTATATTTTGTCTGCAGTTGCAACAGATCTGATCCTGACCTTATTGCTTGCATCTTTTTCACATGAACTATTATCTACATTTAACTTCTCCACTTCTACCTCATCTAGTCCCTAAAAGAGGCTTGAAATACAGCAAAGGTTTATTTAATAAATATTTGACTAATTCTGTGTTTGTGGGGTTTTTAAAAATCCAAATCTAGGAATTTATATTTGGTCCTATTAAATTTAATTCAGTCTATTGGGCTTGGGAAGTTCTTTTGGGATTTCAGTTCTGTCACCAAGTTACATATTAGCCAACTAACTGCTCAGCTTTGTGTGCCATCAAAGCTCTGATAAGTATGTTCTCATCTAAATCATTGAAAAAAGTAAGTCACGGTTAACTTCCAAGTATCCAAAGTCTGTCTTGTAGTAGAAGGATTAGATCTCTGTTTTGCTGCAAAAGGTAGAACTAGATGCATCAGTTAGAAATTGCAAAATCAGATTTGGGCTCCAAAGAAAAAAATGTTTTAATGATCAAAGATCTCCCAAAGAGAAATGGGCTGCTTTAGCTAGGCTTTCACTCTCTGTGGTTGTCTTCAAACAAAGGGTAGGTAGCCCTTTGTAAGGGAGCCTACAGAAGGGATTCTGAATTAGACATCAATTGCAATAGATAGTCTCTAAGGACCCTCCCACCACTTAGATTCTCAATTCTCTAAGAATGCTCAATAGAAGATGGCTAATAACATTTATAGCATTTACTTAATCCCACCTTTAGGGCTGACACAGCACCTAGAAATGGAAAGCACCTGATTGCTTCTCCATTTTACAAATGGAGAAATGAAGGCTGCTCAAATTTCAATATCAACAGGGTCAATAGTAAGAGCAAAGATTTCTGACTTTAGAATTCTTCTATCTCATTAGATCATAAACTGCAGGCTGAAGTTGAAAACTAGACTCTTCCAGGAAATGTATATTTAGGAGAAAAGACTTGTGTTTGTGGGGGTGGGGGGGTCATCGTAGCAATGAGATCTGACTCAATGGTTAACTAAAGCCCTTCCAATCATCCCTAATAAAAGTATAATTATCCCAACCCTTTCTTCCATTTTGTAAGGTACTGTTTCTCAAAGCAGCCTAATGATCTTCATAGGAATTCCAAGGAACTTCCAAGGAAATCTAGAAATGCAACTTATATTCCTTTACCTTCTTTAACCTTCCCAACTCTTTTCTCCCCATCTCCACCCATTTCATACTATTTCCTTCTTCATTCCTCTCAGAATAAGAGAATGTTTTGGGCAAAAGTCATCTCTGAGATTTTCTAGTCCAAGTCAATATTTTACAAATAAGGAAATAGAAGCCTAAGAGGGAAAGTGAATCATTGAAGGTCAGACAACGACTAAATGGCAAAGCCTGAACTGATGTTTACAACTTCCTATTTTCATTTCAACACTCCTTCTACAATCCCACCATGTCCATGCATCCTCTTCACAGAAAGGGAAGGAACTTTTACCAATAGCAGAAAAATCCTGGCATGATTTATCTAAAGATGAAAAAAAAAGCTTGAGAGTCACTACTCAAAAATACAAAAGCCCCCCCCCCCCCGCTTTTTTTTTTTTGGCTTGGCTGCCAAACAAACGTGACAATTGCCAACTGCCCATTTTTTATTCCCAGTCCCTGATTCCTAGGGCTATTAAGACCCAGCTGCCAAATTGCCACTTTGCTCCATCCAAAGTTAGAGTTCTGAACTTTGTAACTGATTATTTACAATTGTTGTCATTATTCAGATAAGGACATCCTGCTTTATGTTTAACAATCAATTAAAGTAACACAGGTATAATTGTAAATTGTGCTTCCTTCATAGAAACAAACTACCACAAACCTATTTAATCCAACTGGAGTAGTTACTTTCAAGGCATCTAGCACTCTCAAACAATCAATTGTTAGTTAATACAGCCACGAGATCAAACTAAATGTCAGCAGAGCTTTTCTATAGCAAAATCTTTTCTTTTTCTTTTAAATGTTTTCCCTTCAGCCCTCATGTTTGTATAAAATACCCTTTGTGTACTTTTCTCTGCCTGCAAATAATCCCTCCTGTTTACCCCAGTCTCTCCACCCCTCATATCTCAGTTTTTCCAATGGCTTGGAGGTTCTAAACTTTGGCCACATCTTTGAATGTCCTGCTACATAGTTAAAGAACAAAACACAATTCATATCTTGCAACTCACTTGTTCAAACAAGGAAAAAACAAGTAAAGGTACAAACAGTGTGAGTTCTAGTCAGTTCTCTAGGAGTGGCAAATGAGGGTCAATAGAAGTCCAAAGGAATAGAATTGAATGAGATTTCAGCGACACTGTATGTATCTTAGGAGAACAAGATTTAGACAAGATAGCAGATTTAGACTAACCCCACAGTGAATCCATCCATGATATTATAATGAAATAGAAGCTTCTTTAGATTAGGCTGCAGCCTAGTTATTTTAAACATGCAAATTCAATTAGAACTGTAACCAACCAATCAACTAAAATTTATAGTTTATACCAGGAACTCTGCTCCCTGCTGTGAAATTAAAGTCAATCTATGGAGGGAGGCAGGACATAATCAATCAATCAATCAATCAATCAATCAATCACCATTTCTTAAGTGCCTACTTGGTGCCATTATTAAGTATAAAAATATTACCAAGGAAACTAAAAAAATTGGGAGTGCTGCTTGCATGCAGAATCTGCACTGTTCATCTCCATTGGAAGGGCTTTTCTACATTTCAGTCCTAAGCAGTTCTAAGAATTAAAAACCACACAGAACAAAAACTCAGCCCCAATGACTTGTGCTGCTTTCAGATCTGAGCTGGTCTGAATGTCCAAAGTTTTACTTGTCTAATTTGCACATACATGTATTTTAAATAGCTGGGGTAATTCATTTTTTCCTTTGGTTACAATTTGAAAGCCATAGTCTCAGTTATACAAGGGCACAGCTCTGATCTTTAGTAGATCCCTTAACCCTACTTCATACTAGGGAACCCAGACCAGTCTCATTCAGACAATGTTGTTATGATGTCAACAAAAACTTCAAAAGTGGAATACATTTGATGGTGCTGGTAAGAATGAAGAAAACTGTCCACCAATGCAGGAAAAAAAAATCATCCTGTGAGAAAACAAACACTTTATTTGCTAAATAAAAATAGCCTACTTATGAATTTCACCAATAAGAAAACAAAGACAAAGGAGGCTGAGGCTCAGTTGGTGATCTCATTGATTCTCCCACTTGTGCAGTGATGGATACATTCTAGAAATGAACATCCAACTGTTAGTGGCATCAAATGGATGTTTTGGATTCCTTAACAACTGTAAGATCTTCTAGGAGGAAGACTTCCTGGTATGAAAGAAAGCCACCTTCTAAAGAAAAGAAAGTGTATCCTTCCTTAACTGTGTGACACACAAAAACAAACAAAAAATTCCCAACAGAAGAAAACAGTAGAGATAACTTTTAGTGATAATTCCAATAAATGAGAAATAAAATGGACCAAGAGATAAAGGTAGAGGTTTGAAGACTATATCATCCCCAGGAAGTTTTTAAATGCAAATAATGTAGTATTGGGAAAAGTAATTAAGAACAAGTGCAAGTCACATGTGGAAGAATCAAGGAAATGAAGGAATAGTCACTCAGCACTTTAATCATGACAATGGAATAGCAGGGTATGATAGCCCAGGATTAGGTCACAGCATCACAGCTGTAGCAAATGGGATCTTCTTTTGCACAGATTACTTAAATTAAAGCAAAGTTCTATGTAAGAGAGTGTTATAAGATAATTCAATTTGGTAAGCATTTATTAAACATCTATAGCTATTTTGCAGATGTTAAATAATTAAATCAGAAGGGAAATAGTTAACTTGGAAAATCTTTACAGTAAAATTTTCCAGGATCTAACATGTTTAAGGAACTAATTTAAAATCATAAGAGTAATAAGAATCATTGCATATCAGGTAAGTAGTTATTAAAGGTATGAAGAGAATTCTTCAATGAAGAATTCAAGATTCCAATAGGCATATGAGAAAAAAATGTTCCAAATCACTAATAATTAGAGAAATGAAAATTAAAACAATTCTAAGCTTCTGTTTGACACTAATCAGATTGACAAAAGTGATAAAAAAGGGGGGGATAAGCAACTAACAGACTCTACAAAAATAGGTACTCTGATGTACTTAATGATAAGGCTGTGAATTTCTCCAGCTATTCTGGAATGGTTTTTCATTGCTAAGCCCCAAAAGTCATTAAACAATAAATCTGCTGACCCAGTGATAGAACAACTAGATCTATATATACCAAAGGAATCAAAGAAAGAGGAAAGCTATTCATATTACAAAAATATTTACAGCTGGCATTTTTGTGATAACAAAGAACTAGACACTAGTAGAGCACCTGTCTATCAACTGAGGCAGGATTGAATAAATTACAATTAATGGAATTATGTCCAGTTATATGATGAAAAAGATGGATACTTATAATCTCCTAAACTTCTCTAAAACAGAAATTCTACATCAAATATAATGCAATATTGGCTCTCTCTATAGTTTGGGATAGCAAGAATACAAAAGATATGTCCCGCCCAAAATAACCAATCAACCAAAAACTCATGAACTGATGCCTACCTTGAGCAAATTCATATTTCCTCCCTCTCCCCCTCTCCACTACACTACTGAAAGACAATGTCTGCCTAGTCAATTCAAGGTTTTGATGAGGGACTTAAAACAAAACCTAATTCCACACCAGTCCTCTCCCCCCACCTTTCTAGTGCCATCAAAATTCAAGTTCCAAATTACAGAAGGTTGATGGAGTCAACACAATCAGTGCTACATTCATAGTGACTGCAAAATATCTCTGCAGGAGAGCACAGGAACAGAGCAAAAAAGGGCAGAACACATAGGCTTCAAACAGAATGCAATACAACACTATACCTACCTTTCTTTCACAGCCTCAGAGATGCAAACCAGAAAAATCAACTGCATAGACCAAAGTGGTACCTCTCTTAACTGGATCAGAGAATTGAAGAATAGAGGGAATAAAGCAACACAAAGAGACTGGAGGGTGGAGAGGGGGGTGGAGTTTTGTAGTACTCCATTAAATAAGAGTGAAAGAGACCAGCACCCTGATAGAAGAATTCTTTCTTTAAAAGTCACTTGGAACCAGAGTTAATGGCCCAGTGTGGGAGAAGGTTTAGATACACTGAAAATGACCCCTGAGAAAAAATTCCAGCAGAGGGAAGTGAGTCAGAAAGTGAGCAATAGAGGAAAATAAAAAAACAGATAAATCAACAGGGAAAACATTCACAATAGAAGGAAATACGATCTCTAAATTATAATTTCTGATATCTATGAATATATATGGTACAAAATAAGGGAAAAGAATTCAACATTTGATAAGATAGAGGATCCTGTTAAATTTAAGAAACTGGAATCCCAGGTTATTCATAAGATACCAAAAAAAAAAGAATTATGAGAGCTGAATTTATGACATGCACAGCAAAAATAATGGGCAGAATTGAATCTGTGATGGCAAGGTTCACCCAAGAAATAAAAGAGAATAACAGACTGGGATTGAAATTCTCCAAAGTTATTAATAAAGTATCCTATTTGTAGTAAATTGTCAGTTATGAGTCCTGAAAGAAGCTGGTTGGGTTCTGATCAAATTAATAATTAATCTTGTCAAAAAATAATTAAAGAAAATATACAGAAATGAAGAGCCATTTAGAAGTAAAATCTATAACTTAAAAAAAATATGCCCACAGTGCAAACAAAACATACCGATCTCAAAAATGGTGAGGGTTTGTAGAAAGACAACCTAAGGATATTAGAACACCAGAAAAAACAATAAAGTAAAACCCTGTATGCCTTAATGTAAGAAATAATGGTAGAAGACTTCCCAAGAAAACAAAAATAACAACTGGAGGAATGGATAGGTAACTTCGGGGGGGGGGCAAACTCTAAGAAACATGGCAATTACATTTCATAATTTAAATCAGAAATAACAAATTCCATAAGTGAAAGATCTTCAAATATAAAGGAAAGGGACTCAAATATAGCAAGACCAGAAAACATTGAAAGGAATGGTATTTTATTATCCTGTAAGAAATGATGAAAAATATGTTTTCAGGTTGTTATGAATTAATGCAGAGTAAAGAGAGCAGAAATTGGAAAACAGTTTGTACAAGGAAAATATTATAAAGAAAAATAACTCTGAATGACTCTGAAGACTTAAACTGGTGTAATGACCGATTAGGATTTCTGAATACCAATAACGGAGCATGCTGTCCTCTTCAGAACAAATAAGATATGGGCCTAAAACACAAAGTGAGATATATTTTCAGATCAAGTCAATGATCTATTTTTCTTGATTGATTGTTGATTGATTTTTCTTGTTGATCACAAAAGGCTTATTTTACATTTTTTTTTCAGTAGGAAGGGGGTTGAGAAGAGTTGGGAAAGAGAATGAGGACAGTAACAGAGTTGTTCAAAAATGAAATAGAAGAAGAAAGTCATGAAAGAATTTTTAAATTATAAAAGAACAGAAAAAAGATCATAAAATAACACAAAGAAGTAGGACAGCTTTGAAAGTTAATACCAAATGTATCACATATAATTCCAAGGAAAAGCGAATCATATATAATATCAAGATGATGAGTTTCATATACAAATTGCATTTTTTTCTCTTTAACTTTTACCTGGAAAAGTTCAATTTAATTTATTTTTTAATTTAATTAAGTTGCTAATTAATTTAAATTAATTTTTTATATTTCTTAAGTTCAAATAAAAATAAAATGTGTCTACAATGTAAAAAGAGATGTGCTAAATGAGAGAAGTACAAAGACAAAAATAAAAATAATTTCTGTTCTTGAGGAGTTCATGTTTTACTAAGAGAAGCTACATTCACACAGACAGATAAATATAAGACAGGGTAAGTAGACTAACAACCAGGATAAATTATGAAAGGCTTCCCACAGGATTGAGAAGATAACGATGGAAAGGTGAATTACCTCCAGATGTCAGAGGACTATGAATTTCAGGGGAAAAAAAAATTATGCTAAGAGTGGAACAAGAAGGAAGTAAAAAATTCTGCAAACTATGGTCTTCTTTATGAATCGTTTTCACCACAATAGTTTGGAAATGGTATAAAGGACAGATCAGAAGAGAGACAGAAGGAAGCCAGAAGTTTTTAATTAGATGATACTGCAAGAAATTTTATAGAGAGCAATTGGTAAGGGACTGAATATTAGAAAAAAGAACAAAAAGAATGGAAGATTTTTAAAAATGCTTTTTTTAAAAGGTTTTTTTGCAAGGCAATGGGGTTAAGTGGCTTGCCCAAGGCCATACAGCCAGGTTATTATTAAATATCTGAGACCGAATTTAAACTCAGGTACTCCTGACTGCAGGGTCCATGCTCTATCCACTGCACCACCTAGCTGCCCCCGTAAAATGCTTTTAAAGAAAATAGTAAATGATCTTTAAATTCCCTTTTAGTTTTCAATCTATGATCCTAAACAGGGCATGGATAAGCTAATAAAGGGAAAGAGGATAGAGAAAGAAAAGAGATCTGAAAACAAGATCTTGGAGAAAAAAGCTGTATTTAGGCACTGAGAGAAGAAGAAATGTTGGGGTGGGGGGGGGGGGAAGCAACCATATCAAATACTAGTGGATGATCAAGAAAGAGAAAGATCAAAAAAAGGCATTGCATTTTCTATCTTAGAATCATTGAATCTACTTACAAGATGATAATATCCGCAAAGTAGAGTAAATGGAAGGGAAAAAATAGTGGGTGTATGCAGAGACAGTGGAGCTAGTATCATTGGAAAAATGTGGCAGCATAAAAGAAAGCTAAGATGGAGTGACAACGTAAAGGATCTTCACAGGAATGAAGAAGGAAAGGAATGGGGGGAATACAGAGAATTTAAGAATGTTTACAAGAAAGGAGGGAGCCAGTAGAGCGATTTAAAACTGAAAGTGGCTAGGTGGCATAGTGGATAAAGCACCGGCCTTGGAGTCAGGAGTACCTGGGTTCAAATCCAGCCTCAGACACTTAATAATTACCTAGCTGTGTGGCCTTGGGCAAGCCACTTTACCCCATTTGCCTTGCAAAAATCTAAAAAAAAAAAAGTGAATGACCAAAAAAATGGGGTAAGCTAGGTGGTGCAATGGATAAAGCACCAAGTTCTGGAGTCAAGAGGAACTAAGTTTAAATCTTGCCTCAGACAGGTATAAATTCTAGCTGTATGACCCTGGGCAAGTCATTTAACCCCAACTGCCATAGCAAAATAACAACATCCACAATAACAGAAATATCAAAGGTCAAATAAATTAACATAAAGGTTAAGATAAGCGGAAGTGGCTTTTCTTTTTAAACACAAATGGGAAACTGAAAAGTAAGTGTTTAAAAACACTGAAAAATTTTAATGGTGCTATGCAGTTCATGTCTTAGTAGAGGTCAATCACAACTCTGTGAACTTAGCAGGGTGCCTTGAGAATGACAGGTCCTTAATACATGCTTGTTGAAATGAATTCAACTGGTCATAATTTCAAAAAAAATTGGAAGATATAGACTGCTGAGAAAGAGGGGACTGGGTGTTGAAAAAGAAAAGAAAAGAGATTGGATAAAATAAAGTGGGGAATTCGATAAGAGACAAGTGATTGCTAACTGGATTACAGGAAGACTATTCTGTGATATTCTTGAGCAACATTCTGAAGCCCAGAGCAAGAAAAGAAAAGACAATAGATGGTGGGAAGTTACCTATGGCAAGATGGGTATATTGTCTCCATATAAATGAAATCAGAACTCACATAATGAACTGGGATGACTAGGAGGAATGTCAAGATGAAGGTGAGACTTAAATTACTCTTCTGGGCCAGACAACAAATCTAATCTCCCATTCCGTTGGAAGTGTAACATTTTAAGAAGAATGCTGACAATTTAGAAAACATCTAGGAAGAAAAAGTACAGTCTAGTGAAAGGCCGTGAGTTCAAAAAGTATAAAGCCTGGCAATTCAACTCTGGCCTCAGATATTTACTAGCTGTGTGACTCTGACATGAATTTAGCTTATTTGCCTCAGTTTCTTCAACTACAAGATGGGGGTCTAGGACCAACCTCCTAGAACTGTGAAGGACAAATGAGATAACATTTCTAAGTGCTAAGCAGGGTAACATTTTTCAATTGAAAGAAGGAATTTTTACCTGAAAAAAAAAAACTCAAGGGAATTTTGATAATGTTCAAAAATGTGGAGGATAACTTGCTCATAAAATAATGATAGCAACAATAATAACGTGTTTGTATTGTGTCACTTTGTTATCCTATATGGTGTTTTCTTGCCAGAGATACTGGAGAGGTTTGCCATTTCCTTCTCAAATTCACTTGACAGATGAGGAAACTGAGACCAATAGGGACAAGTGACTTTCCCAAGGTCACACAACTAGTTAGTGCTAGAGACTGGATTGGAAAATCAGGTCTTCTTGACACAGGTCGATCACTCTGTTCACTGTGTCACCTATCTATCCAATAATAATACACCTTCTGTTTCTAAACTTTTCCCTCAAAAGGCGAATTGGAAATGGTGCCGCATGCTTGTAATTCCCTGGCTGGCATGTACCAGATCTTAGAGATACAGATATGATGAGCCCTGAGAAGCAGCAGCCCACCAGTCTGCCTACAGAAAGGCAAACTCATTCAGAATCTGAAAAATGATGCAAATACAAATTTCTGCTTGGAACAATACTAAGATAGGCTGATGAGTGACTGTTCTACTTCCAACCAGGTAGAGAGGGAAGGTAAATCTCAAGGGAGAAAAAAAGATAGCAGAGATAGAGGTGAGGGGGAAAAGCTTTCAAAGAAAGAAATTCATAATCTGAAATCTTAGAAGGGAATAAGTTGAGTGAATAAATGCAGTCCTAGTATTGGAGCACTGAACTGAGGAACATGGAGACTTGGGGCTCAGAAAGGCATTTTTCTAGGGAATCACTATTATTGTCCTGAATTATAATAAAAAGATCCTCTTTGATTTAGACCTAATGAGGCCTCTTCTTGGGTATGATGATACTATTCACTATTTGAAATCTTTAAGATCTTTCAGAATTATCAAGAGGACCAGAATTTTACACATTACACGCTCTTAGGAGCACAGATTTAGAGTTGGAATGAACTGTGAAGGTCATTGAGTAGAGCCTTCCAGTTTTAGAGATGAGAAGTCAGGATGTTTGTCCTTCATTCTCAAAGGAGACCATGGCATCCGGGAGATGATGCCATGACTTGCATGTGAATTGGATTTGAGTGACCAGCATCACTTTATCCTCCAGAGCCAGTGGCCAGATATGAATCAGAATGACTTGAGGTGGCCCCAATGAGTGGTATTCTGGGTTAAGTGGCTTGTCCAAGGTCACAAAGCCAATAAGTGTTAGAGGTTGGATTTGAACTCAGGTCCTCCTGACTTCAGGGCTGCTGCTCTATCCACTGCACCATTCAACGGCTCCTGATGGGAAAAGCAAGGCCCAGAGAAATAAAATGATTTGTCCAAGTTCACCTGGATAGTAAGTAGGAGAATCAGGATTTGAATTCAGGTCCTTTACTTCAATATATCATACTATTTCAAAACAAAGTCAACTTTTCCACTCATTTCTCTTTAGTAATACTAAGAGAGGGAAAAATAAAAATACAATTAATTTAGAAACAAGGGAAGCAAACATCCCCCAGTTCAAATTTTGCTGAATTATATATAACAATAATATGCCTACATACTAAGCAAAGTCGAACACAGAAATTCTCTTGACTTCTTTTGAAGAAGAGGCTCAAGAACCAATAAAAAAGGCAATTTAACAATAGCTCTACTGTGTCACCGATCATCTAAAGGGCCCCAAGGCTGCTACATTGCCACTACAGTACACGAGGCTTGCCACCCGGCCCATTTGCAATCGACACTGCTGTGTATTATTACTTTTTTTACGTTAGACTTGTTGGTGTTGAAAAAAGAATCCAACTCCACAACAGCCCTATCTTCTGCATTTGCAAAGATCTGCAAAGAGAGGATGGCTTCCTGCCATCAGAGATGGCTTATAAGAAAAGGGATGATTGTTAAAGATGAAACAAAATATTAGATATGAAAGCAGGTCCAAAATTTAAACAGGTGAAGAAATTATGGGTGTCCACTATTAGACTGCCATCATTTATGTTACTTTAGAATTTATCCTTAGACTAGAACTGTTGCAGGGCAGCTAGGTGGCACGGTGGATAAAGCACAGGTCAGGAGAACCTGAAGTCAAATCTGGCCTCAGACATTTAATAATTGTGACTTTGGGCAAGTCACTTAACCCACTGCAAAACAACAACAAGAACATAACTGCCCCCTTAATACTGAAAATAAAATAATAGATTTTATTAGGAAAAACAGTTTTTGCATGTAAGTAAAATTGTTTACTCTGATTTTGTTTTATCAAAGAACACCAGAGGTACAAACAGAATCCTAGAGATTATTTAGTCCAACTCCTTAGTTTTACAGGTGCTGGAATTAAGATCTACAGAGACTAAGCTACTTGCCTAAGGTGATATAATAGGTTATTAGTCTTACAAAACACATCTGCATACCTAGGGATGAGAAAGATTGATTTTCTATGAAGTTAATCATTTCCAAACTTTTTTGTAAATCCCATAACTTCTTTAAAGGGATTCTGCATTAGGATAACTAGTTTAAGTTATAATTAGTTATTACTATGATTAAAGCAATAGTCTGATCTCAGTCTTGTGGTGTCAACTTAGCATGCATCTGGCCAAAGATGTCAAGGCTTCCATGAGTTGACAACTCCATGAATTGACAAATTGATTAAAATTCTGTTAAACAAATACAAAACAACTCATAACCTGGAACATTTTAATTACTTTTATGGAGTAAAGATGCATCTAACGGGCGGTTAGGTGGCGCAGTGGATAAAGCACTGGCCCTGGAGTCAGGAGTACCTGGGTTCAAATCTGACCTCAGACACATAATAATTACCTAGCTGTGTAGCCTTGGGCAAGCCACTTAACTCCACTGCCTTGCAAAAAACAAAAATCAAAAAACAAAAAAAAACGCCTAAAAAAAAGATGCCTCTATTCCCAAACTCTAAAATAACCTTTGATAGAGCCTATTTCTGTCCAAAATGATCGAACTGCCATTCACAGGTTCTAATCTAGTTTAAGAGAGGCAAGCTTCCTTACTTAATCTCATTCAGACACATGAATTTTTCTCTGTCATCACCCAACCCAGGGAGGGACAGCTGTTGGGTATTTAAACCAACAAATTACCTACATTGTGTGTATATGTATACTCAGTCTGACTTTTTTGCTCCAGAACTCTTTCTTCATGGGTGAGGGGGACTCCTAGAGTGTATGCTCCGTTCACTGATACAGAACAGCAACTTGGGTGGCACTTTGAGTCTAAAAGATTTGTTGGGAAAATGAAAGGCGAAGTGATTGACTCAAGTCACAGACCTTGGACAAGTCAGAGAACAGCTTGGGAATTCAATCTTCCTGACTTCTAGCCATTATACTATATTGCCTACCTTTCTTAAGTCAAATTTATTTGCATTTCTGATGTTTTTATGTATTATATGTTTTTCTACTCATCAGAATAGCTTAGAATATTTAGTAAACAGCATGTAATAAGTATTCTTCCCTCCTTCCTTGATTCCTTCTCCTCTCTCCTTTGTTTCCTCATTCTTTCATTCCATCCTTTTTTTTCTCCCTCCCTTCATTCTGTCATTTTTTTTTAAACTTAAGATATTCCTGTTGAATAATTTCCCCAGAATACTCCGGGGTCTCATCAGTGACTTCTTTACCCTGAGATGACACATAAACTGAATGGATAGAAACAGGAAAGAAGCAGGACACAATGTTTCATTTTAAAACTGTTTTCCGGTAAATGACTAATCACACACACACACACACACACACACACACACACACACACACACACACACACACACTTGCACACCCGTACCCATGCACATGTGCACACAGACAAGAGCAGTGAAAGCATCTTCTGAGGAAAGCTCCTTCGATATACTAGGAGAATATTCAAGATGAGTTAACCTACAATCTGGAAATCAGTTAAAAATGATTCGATCTGTGAGAAGAATCCATTTTGGGGCACACCCAGGTCTTGTCTTTTGCCGGGTTTTTTTATATTCCAATGAAAAATGGAGGTGCTCATGATTTGTAGGCTTAAATTAATGCTAAATACTTCAAAGAACAGGACAAACAAGTCAGCAGCAAAATTTTTATGGGTTCACTTCCTTCAAGGGAACTTAAAGAGCCAGAATTTTATTGCTGTGAATTCTGGTCACCCTTCCTACCCCTCAGCATCTGTTTGAAATATGGAGTAGACAATTGCTTTTTTGGCTCTAACTCAGGTGGTTGAAATAAAGGACAAACAGACTACTGTATATAAGCTTTCCTCCAGCAATGAAAATTTTTATTAACTCTCTTGCATGACAAATCCTACTGCTGCTATGCTTCCAATCCCCATAGAATCATCAAGGAATTTGGCTATTTATTAATTCTGGTGGTCAAGCACCAGGGTGGATATGTTGAGACTTGTCTGTAATATGGAACCTCGCATTTCAAAAGGCTACAGAAATGTTAAAAAAAAAAGAGTTCTGTTTAGTTCATCATTCATACGTGTAAAATTCCAAGTGAAATACTAAATACAAGCTTTGTACATAAATATGTCAGTTCTGTCACAGGGTCCTAGCCAAGGAAAACAAGTCCCACGGTATGGGGGTGCAGAATTATCACTAAAGTCATGAACTTGCCCACGTGTACAAAGCTTTTCAATTTTTCTCCCATCACAATGGAAATGTTAAAAAAAAAAAAAAGACCCAGAGATGATGCTGAGAAAACACTCTCACATCTTCAGGATGATGACGGACAGCAAGGATAAGAAAGCAGCTAAACACAAACCTTTGTCTATAAAACTTTGCAGTTACAAATGCAGGAGAAATTGCAGTGCAAACTGCTTTTTGAAATGATTTTTTAAACAGGAAAATGTATGTTTAATTAGTAACGATACAAAATCTCAAAGAGATATCATTTAGCATTTGAATTTGCAATAAAGTTTTAGATGCTTTCTAACAACTCAGAAAGTTGACTCTAAATCAATTGTCAAGACCTTTGTGAAGATCTCAAATGCTTAAGAAATTAATTTTTCAAATACAATACTCACTCAATAAAAGCTAGACTATCATTACTTGCTAGAGATGGAAATATTTACTGATCAGCTAATCATGAAATGGATAGTGTTAAATCCACCAAAGGCTAATAACAGACTTTTCAAAAGAAAAATAACTATATTCTTCCACCTATTAACTATTTTCTTCCGAGGAAATCTATTTTTAAATTTATTTACTTTTCTAAGTAAATAATTTTGGGGGGATAAAGTTTACATTTATTGTAATCAATTCTATGACCTCCCTTTATTCCCCAACTAGGATTTCAAACCCCAATGTAGTTGTAGCTAATCTTTTTTTTGGGGGGGGAAAGAAGCCACAGACACAGAGACATAGATACATAGACACAGAGAAACATACATACAAAAAATTCATAATTATCTGTACAGTATTATCTGTAATGTCCATCCTCCTCTTCAATATCCAATAAGCACAATTTTGGTTTAGCGGTTTCAAAATACAGATTCTTCAAAGAATTTTTCAGACATTTTAATGGAAAGTTAACTCCCATGGATTTTGGCAAAAATACTGGAAACAAGAAGTGAAACAAAAATACCCAATAAAACACTTTTACTTTCCTGAAAGGGTTGGAAGAGAAATAAAACACACCCTTGAAAAAGAAAATGATTTTGTAAAATGTTATTAGGAAAAAAAAACTTTCACCAAATTGAAATGGTTAGACACTCTTTCATAAAAATGAAATCCCTCTCACCCAAAATTATTTTCTAAAGACATTATCCCCTTAATGGATTTTATCATATAAAGAATATTATAATTATTCATTTGCTTCATGTCAAAAAAAAAAGTTAAAGATAACCAATTCTGATATCCAAAAGGCATTTTTATCAACTCAAATGATGTTACCTAGAACAAAGCAGGCATTTTCTGAAGTAGTAGTTTTTTTTTTTTCATGTGGGAAGTGGTTGTCACTATATGCAAAATGTTTTATCGAAATATTTATTTTAGCTAGTTTATTCTGGAAATGCTAAAGGAAGCTTTTCAGGCAGAAACCTGATGAGTATCAACATGTCAGGTTCATACCCTGGCTTTAGTGTCCTCACATTTGAGGATGAGAACAATTGGATGAGATATAAGAGAACAATTTACAGCATGGCCACAACACTATAAAAGAAAATATCACTGAATGAGACTGAAATTCTTTTTTTTTTTTAGGTTTTTGCAAGGCAATGGGGTTAAGTGGCTTGCCCAAGGTCACACAGCTAGGTAATTATTAAGTGTCTGAGGCCAGATTTGAACTGAGGTACTCCTGACTCCAGGGCCGGTGGCTCTATGCACTGTGCCAACTAGCTGCCCCCGAGACTGAAATTCTTACCAAAGTATTCATCCATCGTGATTTCAGAGGACTGATGCTAAAGCAGGCTTTCCTTTGGCCAAAATAGTGGTGTCCAGAGGGAATGGGGTAGGGCAAACATTGTCATTCAGCTAGTTTCTTTACTTGCTACATGTAAGGGGTCTTTGGGTCTAGGAGGGACAAGGTTTACTGGGAAGGGATAGTGGTCTTCAAAAAATTCAATGAAACATCTGTTTATTTAAAAGTATAAAAGAAAAAATAATAAGCATAGTGGTTCATTAATTCAAAAATATTTAGTGCACCCACTATGTGGAGGACATCTCTACTGGGTCTTAGAGAGGACCCATACTTGAGCAAACCACAGCCCTTGTATCATAAAGATACTAGAAGCCATAAGATGATAAGGTCAATAAGAGTTGTAAGGAGTCTTATGGAGGCAATAACACCTCGGCACATGCCATGTGAGATTTCCTACAAGGTCACAATTCTGCTCTTTTAACAATCCAATCCCCACAGAATCATCAAGAAATCTGACTCTATTAATGCTGGTGGTCAAACACTAGGGTGGATATGTTGAGACTTGTCTTTGAAACAGAACCTCACATTTTAAAAGGCTACAAAAATGTTAAAAAAAAAAAAAAGAAATTTCTGTTTAGTTGATTGTTCGTATGTGTAAAATTCCAAATTAAATACTAAACATGAGCTTTGTGCATAAATAAACATGTCCATTCTATCATAGAGTCCTAGCCAAAGAAAACAAGCCCCATGGTATGGAGAGAAGAATTATAACCAAAACCATAAACTTGCCCACTTGTATGTTGTACATTCTGGGGTCAGGAAGAGTTCAAATCCAGCCTTAGGCAATTATTAGTTGTTTGATCCTGGGCAAGTCATTTACCTATGTCTGTCTCGGTTCCCTCAAATGTAAATGGGCATAATAAGAGCATCTCCCACAATAATAACAGTAATGTCTGCTAGGGCTGCTGTGAGGCTCAAAGGAGATATTTGTACCCAGTAAATAACAGTCGTTCCATAAATTTTCCTTTTCTCTCCCCTCCTCCTCCCTCTCCTTCTTTCACCTCCATTCTTCTTTCCTCCCTCCCCTTCTCTTCTTCTCCCTCCTTCCCTGCCTTGCTCTTCAAATGAGTTATTTCTTTATTCTTACTCTTTTTTTTAAACAAAGGTTTATCTTAAGAGGATAAACCATTAGGCATAGACTTCCTTTCCTGCTTCCGATTACTGATCGATTATCCCCAATTAGACCAATCAAATTCTCTAAACCAAAGTAAAATATTGTCTTTCTATGATAAATGTTATAAACCTGTAATATGACAGTTGCAAAATAAACTCCTTTATAACCAGAAGGCTTTATAAATATACAGAAATTAATATGATTCTCAATGCTATTCATCCAGGAAACCACACACAGTGAGAATTGTCTCTTTTTTTTCCCCACCAAGTTACGATCATTCTGAAATGTGGATATTCCCATCATGCTTTGGTGTTTTCCAGCCCCATGATGCCCTCACTTTTGATTGTGTAGATGATGGTGAAGCGCACAGGGTATTTACTGATCCAGTTATCTTGTTCTGTGACAGGCAGAATCAATCAATCAAGGGGCCAGCTTTACGCTTACATATTCCAGGCACATCTCTGCACTTCAGGATACGAGATCACAGTGTTATCCAGCCAAATTTGATCAACAAATGCGGTTCCCTTGTGCCACAGCAATCTCAGATGAAGATGTTATTATGTGGAACTGAGCAAAGTGATAAAGACAGTACAGAAAGGAAGGATCAGGCCAGCTGGACCTTTCTGACAGCCTTTATATACCAAGGATGTGATGTCCCCTTCTTCTAGGATTATAAAAGTTACCTTGATTTGAGAAAAAGGATGATGAACATGCACAGGTGACCACCACTGAATACCGCAATGCTTTCTAGTCTAAAATCCTCATGGAAAAGAGAGAGTGCACTTTAGGCTAAATTTCTGGGAAAATCCTTTAATAAAAGGACCCATTTCCAAAGGAGAATAGTGTACTTTGGTGTCAATTGTAATGCAGTTCATCCAATATTCCTTCTTTTAGGTGCCAACTGATGTCTGAAGGACAAAAAAATATATTTTCACAGTTTGATCAGCCTTACAAATTATTTTTATTAATATCACGCTTCTAACGTAGTATGTAAGATGATGTCAATGTTTTAAGTGGGTCTCAAGGAAAGTCTTAGAAAAGCTCTTACTGTGCCGATACCTTTCCCACTTCACCACTGCCCTAGAGTTATTTTACATTATTTAATCCAAAATACCATCTTTTTGATTCTACCTTTCTTTTGAATTTTAAATCTTTAATGGGAGCCTTTGGCAGTCCATGAGTACAATTATTAGATATCTGCAGAGAGAAATTGAAAAATTAATCATACTTTCCATTTTATATTTTTGTACTACACCAAAAATTACTTACTCTGAAAGCCAGCTCCTATACTCTTTCAATACACTCCCCCAACATTGAAAATCCTGAGTATGATTTAGGATATGGTATATCAAAACTGAAGCAGCTAAAAGCCTCAAGTTATCCTCTGGGCATTGTGTTCTGGTTTTAAGGCAGCATTTTATTTCAAATCATTTTTTAATTAAAATGCTGCACTTATTGGCAGAACTTATGCTATGCACTAAATAAAAAGCAGAGGAAAATACCATAAGCTAATCCTGCCAATGATGTTCAAAATTGTTTATTATCCTTTTATGGATTTTCCTACTTAAATTACAACATTTCACAACTGTATGCAAAATCGGTAATGCTATCCCCATGCAGTTTATTATAGAAATTGATATACGCTTTAATCTGACCTTCGCCTAAAGAGCTCCTTGCCCCATGGTGGGGAGGAGGGGGAGGAGGAATCTGAAGTCGCTCATTGCTGTGTGAATAGTATCAAAACTGTTAAATCTATTAACTTTGTTTTCTTTTCACTATTATTAAACTGGGATGAAAATTGCAACTGGAACCCTGGCATCTGGGTTCCCTTGTCATCATGTAATAAGTATGAGAAATATATGTGGAATCGCCAAATGGCCAATAGACAAAACACCCACTCCAAATGACGGACTGTTTTCCATACCACTCAGACAAAATCAAAACAACAGAGCTGCTGCAAACAAAAACAAAATAACATTTCCCATCAGCATTCCAGACAGGGAAAATTTACAGGAAAAGAAGCTGGGAAAGGAACCAGAGGGAACTAAGAGCTCATACCTCTTTCTGCTCGTGGTGGAATTCTTTCTTTAGACAAATAACACTTACTCACTTTAACACTGAAGGGTTGAACAACTGATAAAACATTTACCATTGTTGGAAAACTTTTTTTTAAGTCCAATATTTGCACTGTTTAAAAGATGCGGTTGTGGGAGAGTCCTAGGGCATAATGTTGCCTTAAGAGGGGAAGCCAGGGAGAGTGGGAGATACAAGAGAAAGAAGCCAGTCTGTTATTTGGTGTAATTAATTTTCACCTAATTGGAGACAGAAGGAACTTCCTTCTCCCTCATCCATTCTCACCCCAATTCCCCAGTTTGCTGGAAACCTTACAGGGCAGGAAAGTTGGGGAAAGTAACTTTAGCAAGTGAGGGGATGCTCCCATTTTGATTGCTGAGTCACACTGATACAACTTTATTAATGTGTCCGCTCCCAGAAAGTTCTGGATCTGTGTTTATTTGGGATCACTGATCCTAAATTGGCAATACAGTTGGAAGCATCAGCAGCTGCATTGGACTCTTTCGGTCTCTCGGTTCGCAGGGGCTCCACCATCCCAGAGAAATCTTGCCAGCTGCTTTCTCCCTAACACAAGTCCAGTGTTTTGCCTGGCAGTAAATGGACGCCTGTACCCCAGCATCATCTAAACAACTCTGTTAACATTTGCCCCCAAGCGTCTCTCTCTTTGTCCAGTCCCTGTCTTCTAACAGATGTCATCCAAGTCTAATCAAGCATAAAATGGTCATAAATATTTCTTTCTGGTAGATTTCACATTCACATTTCATGCAGGGCCATGATATTTTTTCTGCTACCTCCAGGGAGTGCCTAATGCAAAAACCAGTGACTTACATTCAAGGCTTATGGTCCTTTAGTAAAATGCAGCACATGCTCTCAGTTCAAAGACATAAAAAGGCGGAAGACTTTATCTTCTGTCTTTTGTTTTACTCTACCCCTTTTTCTATTTTTGAAAAAAAAATGCGCCGTGGTTTACATAGGCAAGACAAACATCCCTTTGTCAGTATGAAAAGCACATACACACACACACACACACACACACACACACACACACACACTACAAAGCAACACTTCCCTCAAACATTACAGTAACAACTTGAGGCTGTCATCATAAGAGTTCTTAATTACTGACAAAAGATTTTTGGTTCCGATACCTAAATGAACTGAAAAGCTATTGAAAGACTCCATGATAAGGACTACTACTTTTCCTTTTGGGTTAATTTTATGCCCAATTTTACAACTTGCTTCATCATTTTGAGTTAAAACAATGGGATGAATCCAGTGTACAAATGTGAGGTTCATGCCAATTTCACAGTTGAGAAAGGAAAAGATAATCACAAGATAGAACCCTTTTCCAGTACTTAAACTTCTATAATCTGGGGGAAGCTGCTAGATAATTAATTCTTCCTACTTAATGAGAAAAGTATCAGTAATCAGCAAAATCATATTTATCTTTGGCAAACTTGGTAAATACTCAGTCTTCCTCTCAAATAAAACTATCCTAATATTACTTTGTAAACCATATGTCTCTGTTTCTTCTTTCCTGTTACGTTTGTCAAAACAGAAATCTTATACAGCTATTTAAAGTATACCACGAGACACTTAACACACTATACATCACAACAGTGGAACTGGGTTTTTTTTTTCCCTCTCCTTTCTCTATTGAGCCTAATATTTGATTACTGTTAGTCAAACCAAGCTTTCAGGCAAATAATCTCCATTTTGAAAGTTAATGAGATATGGTCATGTCGACAACAGCTTGCAGAAACTTTTCATTTTCATTCCTGCAGGCTGTGCTGGCCTCTTTCACAGCAACTACTGTATGAATGAGCCCAATTTGCCAAAATGGCTTATGTAGACAAGTGCAACTTTAAAGAGGCACTAATTAAAAATACCCACTGGTATCGTAATTTAAATACCATGGAAATAAACTGTGAAAGAAGCTCAGCTCCAGTCTTATGGCTTTCCTCGGAGCACATTTACTTTGACTGTAGGATGTTTTATGGTTCATGTATTCTTAGCTAAAAATGACTTTTCATCTTTGAGGAGTTCGGGATTTGGGTATAATTACACGATTTGTGTTAATATTTGTTTCACAGAAGCTATTAAGCGGCCCCCCAGAATAAGTGCTAATTGAGAAAAACATATTGCTGAAGTAAACAGCAATTGATATTGCTGATTTAAAGCACCATTTACAACTTCCTCCCCATTACTACTACTATTACTCTTCTCTTTCCCTCTTTCTCTCCCCTCCTCTTCCTTTTTCTTTCTTCCTCCTTCTCCTCCTCCTCCTCGCTCTCTCTCTCTCTCTCTCTCTCTCTCTCTCTCTCTCCCCCTTTCTCTCTCTCCCTTTTTCTCTTTCCTGCTTTTTCTCTCTCTCTTTCTCCTCTCTGTCTCTCTTTTTCTCTAGGTCTCCCCTTCCCCTTCTCCAGCTTATTCCTCCCTCCCCCATCAGGTTTCTAGCTACATTGAATATCATTTTATATATAGTTTGCTAGAACATTTCAGGAACACTGCTATTTATCATATAGCTTCCATAGCTCTAGATCTATGCATCTGTATGTATGTGTGTGCAGACAAAAATATATCTATCCTCCTAATCCTTACTGTATTGGGATAAGGAGAGCAGAGGTGCCGTTAAAAAAAAAGTTGGTGCTGAGAGGGTTAAATCTATTTGAGGGGTTAAATATGCAATTACCTTTGACTAAAACCAGAGAGACATCTAGATAAATAGAAGCAATGAAGTCCCCAGGTTCCCTTTGGAAGGCTTCATCACGTTACTACCAGACAGAAAAGTCTTTAAGTACCATTTTCAGATGTTAAATCATTGTTCGTGCAGCCCATATTCGCACTATTCCTGGGGGAACAATATCTGAAGACAGCGTGCTAACAAATGCAATGCAGTAAACAGGCATTTTTCCTCTTGTTGTGAGTACCTTTCTATTCCAGCTCCCAGCTCTGTCATCCATGCCTTCTCTCGGCTTTGAAGCTAAAGTACTGAATGAGCGTTGTCATCTATTATCCAGAGTGTGCATGTAGATTATAAATAAGAAATAAAAGTGACTCTCAGTACACTGCTTTTGCATTAGCACGTTGCCTTCTCTCTTACCTCCTCTGTCCTTCATACTTTGCAACCAACATCCTATTAGAAATCTGACCTGAAATTCTTCTTTTAGTGGGAGGCACCTGTGTGTGTGCACGTGTACGTGTGTACGTGTGTACGTGTGTATGTGTGTGTGTGTGCAGTGTGTGTGTGTGTGTCTAGAGAGGAGACAAAGTTTCATGGAAACAAATAAGCCAGGTCCATAAATTTCCCTTTCTGCTAGTTTAACCCTTCTCTTCAAGATGTCCTTCAGACTCATTATATGATAATTGGATCCACTCTTCATTTGCATCCTTCTGTTGACAAACAGAGTCTATGAATATTAATTATTCTGAAGTTTATTTGGAGAAAAGGCACTTTCTAATACTTATCAATTATTTATTGAAAATCTCCCCCATCTAATAATCTCATTAACATTATTATACTAAGGCCAACAGCAAATATTCTTCCCATGAGTAACTGTGCCTCCCTGTCACCCACCCTACTGGATCTCCATGTGAAGCTTCTACTTAATCATGGGCAGCCTTGCTTTTGTTTTTATGAAATTGCAATTTATTCTTGTGTTTGCTTTAGAAGAGAAAATTCACACGCAGTGTTTTTTAAAACATGAAGTTGCTGATGTGGTACACTAGGAGAAAACAAAGTTAAAAAAAGCAAACCACAATTCTAAGAAATGGTTGCATGGGAGCTCTTAACTCCCTGTTGGTTATTATTTTATTCAGTGTTATAAGGAGTCAAGTTAATAAATGGAAACATTAAGGACCCAAGCCCTGCAGTCTTTAGAGCATGCATGCCTTAACTTCATTCTACAGGCATTGTGCAAAAGGTGCCTTCTCCCAGAAAATAGTGGACCCTGTGATCCTCTCCCCTTCTAAGGAGGGGAAGGTGGAGATCTAATCAGTGTGCTTCTGGGCTAATCCTTGAACTTTCAGGTATTCTTACTTTTGGCTTCCTGTATTAAAAACTACAATGCCACTGGATGGCTCCAATTGCAGGTAGTGATGTACTAAGTATTGCATCCAATGATTTCTACAGAAAGGCTAACCATACTGCAAATGTCACTCAGTCCCCACCTATGTGCAGATGAACCTGGACGGACCCTTACTTACACAGGAACTGGTGCAAGAAGTTGTGAGATCACAGAACGAAAGAACCAAGATCACAAAATTCATCTTCCCCAGTTAAAAAAAAAGAAAAATAATACATTTATCTAGCTATCTAGTTAAATGATATCCAAGTCCAGATCACAATCCAAATCTCTTGGTCCACTCCAGTATTTGTGGGAAGAGATAAGCAATCACAAGATCAAATGTTCAGGGAACTTACAGCACACCAGCTTTAAAGATAGAAAGTATCTTTAGTGTCATCTGGTTAATGGTACCCATTATACAGAAGAGAAAACCAGAGAGGTTAGTGACTTTTCCAAAGTCCTATAAGTTTTAAGGATGTATGAGGCTTAATATGGTTCTCTGACTTCAAATGCATTGCTCTTTTCCACTGGATCATATGTTCAGAAAGTTTTCCTGAGATAGATCCTAAAAGACTTTTTTTGGTAGTGTATGGAGTAGATTTTCTTGATAATGAGAAAATTACTAGTTATTTCTTAGCTAAGATTAATCTAATAATGAAATGAATTATAAGAAGAAAACACTGGAGGAAGAAAAGATAGAAGATGGTAAGACCAGAAGTTACTTTATTTGTTCATAAAGGATGTAATAAAGATTTAGAATAGAGACAGAGGAATTGGAAATCAGGGCAAGGTAGAGTCAACAGTTGGGAATTAGGCAACAAATTTAAAAATAAAAGGATGAAAGGAAGCAAAGATAACTCTAATAATTCAACTCAGAGGTAAGAAGGAAAACTGTGGTTAATAGATATAAGGAATGAAGGAGCATATTTGGGAGGAAAGATAACTCCAGTTCAGGATATAGTCATTTTGAGGCATCATAGGGAGTTACTGCAGCTATGTATATGTATGCTAAAGATAGAAATAAAGAGTCATCTGCTTAGAGGTGATTGTTGAAGAAATGAGAAAAAATTAAGTGGTCAAGAGAACGAGAAAAGGGCAGAGAGAATTTTGGGGAATGTCTGCATTTGGGGGGGATAAGAAATGGAAGAGGAATCCATGAAGAACATGGGGAACAAGCATTAAAGAGACAGAAGGAAAAGTGGCAGATTCAGTTGCACGGAAGCCAGGGGAGAAGAGATTCACTGAAGTCAAGACCAAGTGCCTCAGGTCGGATTAGCACTAAGGAAAGAAGACATTGGGAGGCTATTACTGAATCCTGAGGAAGCAATTTCAGAATTCATTCGGGAGAGCAGACTATAGATTGGTGGGGGTTGAAGAATGAGCAGATATGGCAGAATAGGAGTTGCAGGTAGTAAGTGTCACATTAATTTGGTAACAAAAGAAGAGTATATCGTAAACAACTGCCTGCAACAATCTATGGTCTTCAAGAAGTAGATACTGAATGCCTTTTCTCAAGCTAGTCATGAGTCCCATGCCTTGAACTATCCCTCCAATTATACTACACCACCAATTGGTCAAAACCCTTCCCTTCTGAGTTTTATGGCTTTTTTCCCACAAAATGTTAAATTCCATAAAGGCATGGTATATTTCATCTTGGGTTTTTTATTACCACGGTTTAGCATAATGTCTGGCACACCAACAATATTTGCTTATTAATTATTGCAGGAATCTCCTCTAGTAGACTATAAATTCCCTGAGAGTACAGACTATTTCATTTTTGCTTTGGTACCTCTGTGAAAAATGGAAGCTTAATAAATGTTTGCTGATAGACTGATCAGTAGCTCATCAAGCAAACTACAAACTCTTTGAAGGCAGGAACTTTTCATTTCATCAGTTCAATACATGAAATCAAATATAGTATTATACATATATTGAGTCCCTTCTAAGTTCAAGGCATCATTATAGATAGTCACTGGGGTTATTAAAAGAGTCATATATAATCTAAAAGGAAGTGAGAGTCAAATGATGATGAGGATTGTGGCTAATACCAGTAACCCAGTTCACTCTGGTTGCTTGTGTGTTTCTAGGAAAGAATTTGATGGCTAATCTTCCCTAAGTCTGACAGCAGAGGATGTGGAGATGACAGCATAAAGCTAGTTCTCAAGGGACTCTGGGATTCTGGGAAGTGTCTAAATCTTTCCCAATTGCGCTGAAAAAAAAATGTGGGATTTGAGATACCAGGATAACCACAATGAATGATGCTGCAAGAACAGAAATTGGGAAACAAACCATGGGATGGAAAGGGGGTGGCGGTAGTGCATAAAGCAAAGAGAAAAAATGATAACGTGACTAAGCGAAAGTCAATCTATCTTTAGGGAGTAGACTTGAAGTACTCCTTAGAGGTGGCCAATTTAGGATTTATGATTCAAGAGTCATGTAAAAGATCATAACCAGGATTTCAGAGAAGAAACAGAAATACATTTTTTTTGATCACCTTCAACCCCTGTGACAGATCCCATGGGGATTTCATTTTTCTCACAGTATGATGCTATGTATTCTGATATGTGTAGGAACTTCATCACTGCTAGATAGGAAGAGATAATCACACTATTTTCTTTGCCCATGGTCAGCCCTTACTGGATGACTTGATTTGGACAATGCCAGAATCTACTAAAGAAAACCAACAATAACTCTCATTATTCTAAAATTAATTATTAAAATAAAAATGTATCTTAAGGAATTTAATATGATTGGAGAAAAAAGCATGTATACAAGTAATTATGAGATAAAGGAAAATGACAGAAGCAGTATGGCAGAGACAAAAGTGAATTTGTTCTGGGTAATGGGTTCAAAGACTACTTAATACCTCTATCTTTGTGTCACAATCTTTGTGAGCCCAAGGTTCTTAGAATACAAGTATTGAAAGGGACCTCAGTCCAAGCCACACAAGAAAGGAATTCCCAATTATCATATGTCTGATGTGTATTCATCTAGCTTTTTTAGCGGGGGAAGACCTCCAAAGAGGACAATCCTATTAAATGCAGTTAGCCCATCTCCCTTTGGGATATCTTCAATCTTTGCAAAAGGTGTTGTTGATAGCAAAACTGATTAATAAATTTGTCCCTTTCACCCCCTTGCCCCTGGTTCTGAATCCTTTTTTAGAGAACATCTCTTCAATACTGGAACAAATAACTTCCTAAGTCAATTGGTCAATTAATAAAAACCTTCTTGAATATCTGTATGTGGCAAGTACTGGTACTTAAAGAAAGGCAAAAGATAGCTACTGCCCTTGAGGAGCTCCCCCATGATCTGGAAACTCAATATAAAAGTTGTTCATCTTCCCTTCATACCAGAAAAGAAGTTCAAATTATTATGGCATTAAAAGATAAAATATGTTGGTAATACATAATACTATCTATATATTTTATGCATTTCTGAGTCTCTTCCTTTTTCTATGCCATCTGCTGACCTTCATGTGTTGTATGTGGCTTCTACAAAATTCCTCAAAAAGTCCCATTAATTTTTATGCTAACCCACAATATATTGAAACCTCAATGGGTAAAGTCAAAATGTGGAAGGGATCACTGCATTCTCTTTTCCCTGACACTGGGCTGGATGGCCTCAAAGATCCTTTCTAGCTCTGAATCAAAGAGTGCAAAAAGCAGGACCATGCAAATTGCTCTAAGAAGTGTAAAAATGGCGATATCACTTTCTTCTAGGTAAAAGGAAGGGAAGTATATTTTCAAGAAAGGCTTTATGGAGGCAACATCACCTGAGTTTGACCCCCACCAAAAAGGAGTTTAACAAGGAAAGGTATCAACAAATAGACACAGGACCCAGTAATGATGAGATTGCTTTAGAGAAGGAAATAGCATAGAGTTGTAGAATTTTAAAACAGTATCTGTGGAGGGTAATAGTAGGAGATCAGCCTGGAAAAGGTTTCAGTCAGATTGTAGTATGCCTTAAATATTAGGATTGGGAATTTATATTTTGATCTATAAAAATGATTGTTGAGTAGGAGGACCATAATCAAGCTGATGCATTTGGTTATATCTTGCAGTGTGGTGGATGGATTACAAATAGAAAGGGAACAGATTAGAAACAGGAAGGTTATTTTAGAGATGAGAACTTAATAGTGGGGGAAGCAGGAAAAGAGAGGATTTATGAAACTCCCATCCCTGAGCACTATGAAAAAAAAAGGTCCAAATTACAGTCAAGGATAAGAATTGGGAGATCATCAAAAATATTTTGTGTGGGAAAGGGGAGACAGAGACAGGGGAAATATCAGGGGAAGACCCTGAGGAGTGCTGAGGAATGATCATCTAGGCTAAACCAGAGCAGTGAAGGTATCTTTTGAAAAGACCTCAAAAATGATTTGTGTACTGAGATGGTTTAGAGATGACAAGGCAACCTGAACTAAAATCTCAAGATCAAAAGGGAAAGGTTGAAAAAGCTGGGTTTCCTAGAGTCATGCAATCTATTTTAAATTACTGAGATGATCTTTAAAAAAGACTGTACCTCGATTTCCTTTGCAAAATTTCTACCTGTATCCTTTTTCTATGTGATGAGAAAGCAGATAGGATAAAGAAGGCAATCGTTTAGTGAACTAGCTCTGAGATCTCCTCTCCCTGCTAAGCAGTGACCCTGATAGGACTATCCTGCCCAACAGTTTGTTTCCTTCAGTCCCAACTCCATTTCAAATAGCTCAACTCTCTGAAAAGTAGACAGCTCATTTTTGAAAATTAAGGGAGAGGTAAAGATGGAATAAAGATTGCTCACAGTTCTTGGGTATTCAGGGTCCTACTGGGACCCAAAGCAGTGGCAATCTAATATGTGATCGAATGTAACAGTCAAGCAAGGGCTCCTGAAACCAGTGGACCTCCTAGAATTATACTGCTCAAACCAAAATTATTCCACAAACAAGAGTACAATACAAGATTTTGTTCTCCTCAAGGAAAAGGACATATTTTGACTTGTAGGTTATGAATCTTTAACACTTCTACCATAACTCTGATGACACTTCTTTAGGAATAATTTCTTTTATTTATTGTGTTAAGTGATAGGATTTTGTCGAATGAGGTGATGTTCAACTGGGGAAAACCAGGTGGTCTCTAAAAAACAGTTCAAAAAATGCCATGAAATAGAATTCAGAGAGCACTGTCAACAGGTCCAAATGCTCAGAAAGCATAATAAACCGCTCTTTGCCCATATTAAAACAATGGAAATAAGTGTGGCAACTTCAAAAGAACAAACTCACTAGTCAGGGGGAGTAGAGTGAATAATTTTCTCAAGAAATACAAGGCACCAGAAATATTTTACTTAAAATGCTTTCTTTTGGTTGGGAAAAGGGTTCAAACATGTCACCTAATACTAAAAAAACAAAGAAGGTATTCCCCAGCCCTGTCAGTCACTGACAGCTGTTTCAGGCACCTGGAGAAAGTTTACAGTTTAAATCTTCCAGTTCTGTGTACCTAAACACAATAGCAATAAAGGGGAACCTGTCAAACAGAAAATGGCCTGCTTTTAAGTTGTCCATAAAATATCTCCCGCTACCAACATTTCTTGTAGCTCGTTGAGTATTATGTTCAGCATTATTAATAGACCCATATTTACCGTATCTTAAAAGCTAACAATTCCATTGCCAGGACTAATTAGGGAGGCAGGAAACTGAGAAGAAGCAGTATACAATTTCTTAAACATGGCCCATCTCAGGACCAGAACGTTGAGTTTATTGTTTCTAGGACACTGTAAACTCTGTCAGAAGAGCTGTTGGCCTCCTTTTGTTTCTGGAGTAAGACAAAGAGCTCCCATGTTTAATATGCTTTTTAGAAGTAGGCAGAATTAGGCCAATTTTCATTTTTGCCTGGATGTCTTCACATTTGACGTTTCTGTTGAGACATTCATAGTAAAAGATAAAAAGCTAGAAGTCAACTTCCATAAGGAAAGTCTATGGAATGTTGCTGTCTAAAAGTAAAAATCCACTTAAGTATGCTAAAGTCTCAAGACATTTAATTAAAAATATACAAGACCTAAAAACTACATGGTTTCAATTCTATGGTATATCCAGTTTTTCTTCTCCAGATGGAAGGTAGCATCATATGCAGGCTTTGCAATCTAGAACTGAGGGTAATTCTATCTTTATCACAGTCTGGCCACATGACCCTAAGCAAGTAACTTGGATATCTGTATTTCCATCCTTTTTTAGGATGAAAGTTTCAGAGCAGGTGATGCTCTGCATTGGTGGAGGAACTTCTCACCTGAAATTTCCGTATCAATGAAAATGCAGGTCTGATTTGTTTTTGTTTTTGCAAGGCTATGAGGTTAAGTGGTTTGCCCAAGGTTACTTTGCCCAAGGTAATTATTCAATGTCCCTGGAAAGATTGGAACTCAGGTCCTCCTGACTCAGGGCCAGTGCTCTATCCACTGTGCCACCTAGCTGTCCCAAGTCTGATCTTTTTTTAATGACATTTAGAGTCACAAGGTGGAGGGGTGAGCAGAAGTAGCATTTCTAAAGACAGAAGAAAACAAAGCCTTTCATAAGCATGACTCCTGAAATGCAATAATCAGAGAATCACAGATCCAGAGCTGGAAGGATTCTTTGAGGTCAACTAGTTCATTTCCTAATTTTAAAAGAAAACCCTGAACTTCTAAAATGACAAAGCATTCCCCCCAGGTCATTCAAGTACTAAATGGTAAAGGGATTTGAACTCCATTCTTCTGGCCCTAAATCTAGTCTTTTCTCTATACCATACCACAATGCCTGAATTCATGAAAAAGTAGATAATGTTACCAATTTCAAAATAATAAAAATTAATAACTTTTAACTTTTAAAAATTCATTCATTCCTTGAAATCCAAACATTGCTGCTTTTCATCTCTTGGATGAATCATTCATTTCCCATGACTTTAATATTAAGATGATAGATTTAGAGCTAAAAGGAACCTCAAAGACCCTTGAGTCTGACCAGCTTTAAAGACGAGGAACTGAGGTCCATATGAGAAAAAATGACTTGTTTGAGGTCACCCAAGAAGGGGGCAGCATAGTTAGGAATCAAATGCTGGTCCTCTGATTTCCAATCAAGTTACTCTCCCATTACTCTACAATTCAGCTTTCTATTCAAAAGGCATTGTGGTCATGGTTCAGTTTCAAAGGAGAGTCACATTTGAATTTTGTACCCATCCTTTTAAAAATGTGTTACTATGTGCAATATATGTGCAATTGGAACATAGATTATTTAAGAAGGGCATAAGAATCAAATCATTCCAGTTAACTCTTGATTACATAATTTTTTCTCCTAAAGCTCATTTAGTTATTTATTTTGACATTCATTTTTTTAAAAATTGAGTTCCCAGTTCTTTCCTTTTCTTTAGCTCCTCTCCCACCTATTAAAAAAGGCAATCAATATGATATCAATTATTCATGTGAAATCATGCAAAACATATTTCCATTTTAGCAATATTGGAAAAAATTAAAAGTAAAAACGTGAAGAAAAACAAAAATATACCTCAATCTATACTCTTAAGATCACCCTTTTTCTCTCTGGATTTGAATAGCAGTTTTTCATCATGGATCCTTTAGAATTGTCTTGGAACATTTTCTTTCACATTCAATTGCCATTGTAATAACACTGTTGTTACTGTGTACAATGTTTTCTTGGTTGGTGAGATACATTTCAATTAATTTGTGTTCTTTACTTGCAATGATCTGTATGAAGGGAAGTAGGTAAGAAGGACAGGATACAGAACTTCCAATTCTAAAAATTTGGAAGACATTCAAAAAGTGAACTCCATCTGACCTTTAGTGTCAACATACTACCATAGCTCCCTCCAAAGCTTCAGGAGATGCCATGTCTGGTGGGTCAGGTCATAAATGAGCAAATGTAAATGACTCCAATCCCCTGGTCTTGCAGCTGAACCAGCAACAAACCCCTTTTTCTGCTGTAATATTTTGCCTCTGTTTTATGGGCATCACAAGTCCACCTGTAACTAGTTATAGTCACAAATTGGAGGCCTTTCTAATAACCTGGCTCCAAATGTTGTTTTTAACCTATTTCTCTCTTCCACAAAGGTCTTAAAGTAGGTCTTCCAAAAGCCAAAAGATGCAACACTGGCCAAATAGCAGTTCAGGGATGATAAACAAACAATAAAGAAACAATTAGATCTCAACAGACAGCAGCCTATAGAAATTATAGGTTATGGGGACACATTAATTACTCAACCTCCCTGGTGCTAGGTACTAATCCCATGGAAAATATTGTGGGGAGACTGTAAGAAATAGTTAGACCTGAAAATAACTGCCATGTGTAAAAACTTAGATATGAAAAAAATGCACATACAACAATTTAATCCCAGAAAAATGTGTACTCCAATAAAAAAAAAATACTTGAAATTTGGCTCACTGTCCTTTTCACCTAATGGACAACTCAGTAAAGAAAATATGATGGATTTTTTTTCTTGCCTGTATTTGATTCCCAATTAAAATTAAATATAAACTGAAATGCCACCTGGATTTTGCAAAACCCTCTTTTTAAAGAAGAACTTGGGCTTACATATACAAACGTTTTACTAAATGACCCATGGCAAATTGCGTAATGCCAGTAAAAGTTGTGTTTTTTAAGTTATGAGCCCCAAAGATTTTATCTGAAATAAAACCCTGATTCAATTCAGATTCTGGAGGCAAACTGTGACCTTAACTCTGCCTCTAAATTTAAAACATTTGTGTGTAGAGCCCTTCAGTAATGCTTCTAGTAGGTATAGAGAAGAAATACTGTATTTATTAAGATTCTTGTTTTCTTTTCTAAAAGAGTAAATTAGTGCACTAATTGGCTACAAGAACTGGTTCCACAACCTTGCAATCCCAATTTAGAGGTCAACTTTTAAATTGAGAGGTAGGTAGGTATCCCCTTGCCCTCTTCTCAGTCAGACTTTCCCCATTTTGTTCTCAATTATCAATTCCTATGCTTCTCTAAAACTGAGTGGTGTCAGAGTTGGTGGTCAGTAACAATTCTGGTGGGCTTCTTGCTACCTATATAACATTAGATATTCATGTCTCCAGGCCACAGTCTACTTATTGGTAAAATGGATGTGGTGAGGGTGGGAAGATTGGACAAGAATGGGAGAAGACTGTCCTTCCAATTCAACTAACTGTGAATAGTTATAGAATCAAGACAATGGACTTCTCTTCTTGACTCCCCAAAACAGGTTAGCCCACTTGGAAGAGAAAGAATATGGAGAGTGTGAACAATTGGGTATGCTTCAATATGAAAAAAAAAGCTTTGGGGAAAAAATCCAGTTTTTCTCTTTTCTTCTTTTGTGAACATGTCCCACGTGAAAATATGGAAGAAAAATATATGCATCAACTTCTACATTACCATGTTGTAAACTCAAGAAGCTGCACTGTGGCTGTAATAAGACCATTAAATTAGTCAAGGTTGAATTGTCGGAAGTCAGTATCTTTTATTTTTATTTCAAAAATAGAACATGGGGATAGTCAACCTCTTATAGACAAGTGAAGAGTTCTTCCAAATGTGTGCATAATGGTTTTTTTTTTTGGAAGGGGAGTGCAGCTAGGTGACATAGTGGATGGAGGATCAGCCCTGGAGTCAGGAGGACCTGAGTTCAAATCTGACCTAGAAACTTAATACTTAATACTTACTACTGTGTGACCTTGGGCAAGTCACTTAACCCAGCGTCTTGCAAAGAAGGAAGGTATTAGCATAGTGGAAAGCATAGTGTACTTTAGAGACATTCCCAATTGGAATTCTGTTCCTGCTACATAGTACCAGGGTAACACTGGACCTCAATTTCCTATATATAAAATGAGACTAAGTCATTAATGACTAAGACTTTTCTTTTAAAAGGCAATAATATACCCACTAAACATCAAATGAAACAAATTTTGATGTCTGAGTTGACTGCCACTCTGTATAGAATTTAAAAAATCATAGACAAAAAGAAGCTTAGAGGCTATTTAATTTAAACTCTTCATTTTACGGTCAAGTAAACTGAGGCAGAGAGATTAAGTCACGTATCCAAAATTCATATACCTTTTAAGTCAATATCTGAGGTAAGATTTTAGTTGGAACTTCAAGGAAACCAGGAAAAACAGTAAGTAGAGCTGAGGAGGGAAAACATTCTGGGCATGGGGGATAGTTGGAGAAAATGTGGGGAGCCAAGAGATGGAGCATTTTCTTTATGGGACAGCCAAGAATCTAGAGACACTAGATCAAAGAATGGTATGAAGTGAGGTGTGAGAAGACCACAAAGGTAGAAAGGAACTAGATTTTGAAAGGTTTTGAAGGCCAAACTGATTATTTTGTATGGTCTTTGCCTGAGATCTCCAGGCTTGAGAACTCATTAACTTTCCAAGGTAGGCCATTTCATTTTTAGATAGATCTAGCTGCTAGAGTGATTTATAGAGAGGCATGTATTTGCCTCATTTCAAATCTGCACGCAACCCTCCTAATTCTACCCATTTCTACTTTCCGTTGTTCTGCAGAACAGCAGAAAGCTTTCTTTTCCTGGGAGCCTTTCGAATGTTCAAGGATAACTATCACATCCCTTGTCACCTATGATCTAGTCCAGCTTACGCATCCCCAAGTCCTTAAAGCCATCTTCACAGACACAAACTCAAGACTCTTTACTATTCTGGTTGTCCACTATATTAATGGCCTTCCAAAAATTGCTTAGGACTAAACATAATACTCTTGATGCAATCTATCTAGGGCAAATCCAGTGGTACTCTCACCTTTCAGCTCGTGGCTCTCAATAAAGGAGAATGTCATTTCATGATACACTTTCATTTGGATCAATAATAGGATTATTCTTCTAAATTTAGAAGCAATTACTACTTTTAAATTAGACCTTTTATCTTTGGTAAGTTTATGAATTTGCAGTATACTGGGACAACTAAAAAAAAGTTTACAAAAATGATCAAATACTAATTGTCAAAGACCAAGTGTCTTCTGTCTAATCTACAAATATCATCAGTCAGGCAACAGTCTGTGCCTACAGATAGGCTTTGCACAATTTCCTGAAGACCAATAAATTCAGATGACTAGAGTTCAGGAACAAAGAAAAAAGCCTTTACTTGGTACTTGTCTCTGTTCTTTCCTAGTGCCCATTTCATATCAAAATGGACTGGAGAAAGGCCAAGAAGTCTCCAAAGCAATTAAAACTCAAGGCATGTTAATGAGTCCAAATTCCTCATTAGATGGGACATGGGCCAATCTCCAGTGTCTACTTCAAGTTAGAACCTGATGGAAAAGATTAATATAAATCACAATTTGGTCTCTTTCTTCTCTAAAATACTAAATTGCTTATTGTTTAGACCCCCCTCATGTGGGAATTAATTATGTTAGGTAGTACAGTACTTAAAGAGTTGGGTCAAGAGTCAGAAAGATGTGAGTTTAAGTCTCACCTCAGACACTTCCCGAATAATGTTTTTGTCCTTCATTCTTGAAGAAGACCATGACTTCAGGGAGGTGATGCCATGACAAACACATGAATTGGATTTGAGTGAGGGGAGTCACAGCAAGAATTTTTCTGATTGCAAAATCCATAAAAATTGTTTGGGATCTTCTGCAATCTATTCCTTGCTAGGCAATCCAAACCTTTATATCATGATATGGTTTGCCAAAACTCAGGTCCTGCTAACACAATCCCAGGTTCATCTCCACAAAATGATGAGGTATCATTAGGGCTTCAATGGAAGACAATGAACTTATCAGACAAAAACCTGATATCCAAAATTTTTAAGGAATCGATTAAAAAAAATTCTAAGTTGAAGGCCCAATCCGCTAAGTGAATAAAAGCTAAAGAATAATGTCAAATATGGTATATTACATAGGTTTCTTCCAGTAGAGATCAGACAAGATGACCTCTGCCATCTTCCAACTCTGAGACACTATGAACATTGTCAATCAACCCTGCAAAATTTCATCAAACTTGCAAATCATCAGATATGTACATGACACTTTTTGTTGGACATTACCTTAAATCTAACCTGACATAAACAAAAGGAATAAAATTCAATGTTGGTGAGGTTATTGAATAATAATAATAATGATGATGATAGTTAGCATTTAAACTGGGAAAAGGTAAAAATTCTCTTAGAAAACATGTGGTAAGAGATGACCTGAATAACAATATTATTTGGTCCCCATGCCCTATTACCCCACCAAGACTACCAGGACCAGTATCCTAAGGATGTTATTAAAAGTGCAAGGAAATGAAGTGGGAGACATCTGTACAAAAACATTCATAACACCTTAATATGTAACAGGAAAAAGCTAGAAACTACCAATGTGGACAATGTTTGGGAAATTGCTGAATAAATTGTGGTATATCAGATAAGGGAATATTATTATACCATAAAAATGAAACTATGAATAACACAAAGAAATGAGAAAAGACTTAAGGAAAGGGATAGAGACTGAACAGAGCAGAATTAGCATAGCCATCAACATACCTAGCCATCAATAAGGACTATGTAAAAATGAACAATGGGAATAATGGTAACAAAATACAAAAGTAAAAGTCTTCAGAATGAGGCATGGAAAAATATAATCTATTACTATCATTTTTAAGTGAATACATTGGATTTTAAAACTAAAAAAAGTTGTGTATGGTCATTTTCACTGTTGTTTGTGTTTGCAAATTTTTGTTTTTGTTGAAGGATTCTAAATTCAGAAATGTACAAATCTAAAAAAAATGCATTAAAGAGAAAGAAAGTAGAAGGGGCTGCAGAAGTCAACAGATTCTTTTGTAATGGTTTTGTTATAGTTAAAGTGAATTTCTTTTCTAACCAACAGTAAAGTTTGATGTTTATGGTTTTGGTTTTTTTGTGTATGATCATTGTATATATTCCATTTTTAACTGAATGCTTATTTTTGTTGATAGCTAAAATTCCACAAAGATAACATCCATTGACTGGTTCATATTCTTTGGCATTTCCATGGGAGGACAGATCTTTCTCAAACATTTGTTTCAATTTCTTTTGTATTTTGCATTTCAGATTCCTATCAGGTACATATTCAAACACCCGCAATTCTCAGTAACAAATTTAAATGATGCAGGAGTCTTTGTATGGTTTCCTATCTTGTATCAATGAGGCACAACATGCCATTATGTGGTATCTGGAAACAGACTGGTGATACTATGGTATATTCAAACCTGTTTCTCAATGAACTAATCTTCAATACTACCTTTCCTTAATATCGTGAGGCACCACGAAGTTACAGATGTGACAACATGGTACATTCCAAGCCTGACTCTTGTCAGACTATTCCTCAGTCCTTTTGGACCTTCAACCATAATCCCCTCATTCTTTGGTTTTCCTGAAGCTGTCATGGGAGGGCCCAAGAAGGTTCAAAGGGTTCCTGAGTGGAAGGGCAATCCCTGGGTATTTGAACTTCTATGCCAGAATATGCTAGGTACCTGGGACAGGTTGGGAGGAAGCCAGTAAGCCCTGCCCCCCTGTGGGCCACTCTCACCCCCCCAATGTGGGATAAGACATTGCATTAGAAAAATGACACACTGGCTGAACAGACTTGCTACTGGTGCCTGACTGCCAGGGTCTGCTTCCTTCCCCTTTTCTCCCTTCCCAGGGCTTCGACAGGTTCATCTACAGAAACCTTGTTGTGACTTTTACTTCCTCTACATCAGGGACAGAAAGCCCAATATGGTACTGCCATGGCAACCACAAGAAGGACTTGAAATTCAATAAATCTAGACTTTTTAGGGGTGAATTAATTAAATGTATGGCTGAATATATAGCAGGCAAAAATATTATAAATATCCAAATGGTTCTTGGCAGAAAAAAAAGGTTTCCCATCCCTGCTCTGGATAGTCAATCTCTATCATGAAGCAAAAAAGAGCTCTTAAGTTAGATTTCCTAATTTTTCAGAAGCTAAGCCTGAGACTCAGGTGTTAAAATGACTTATCCAAGGGCACACATGTTAGTGTAACATGCTTTTCATTGCTCCATGACTCTCCAGATGTTAATCTGGCAGAGTATCTATATTCTTTACACATAGCAGATGCTCAATAAGTCTATGTTAGTTTGAGACAGGATAATGCTAATTAATGAAAAGAACATAGGACATATGAAAAAGAGCACAGGACATTTTCCAGTCATATTTACAAGATGGCAGGTGGAAGAACCAGGCAACATGTAGTCATGGATAAAGTTCTTGGTTTCAGATCAGAAACCTGAGAGAGGTTCAAGGAGACTGAAAGTGGGGATTTATACACACAAGCCAAGAACCACAAACTATGCCTGAGGCCAGTGACTTCCATTTGTTGTGCAGGGGAAAAAGAATGGGGGGTCAGTTATTGATTATAATACAATCCAAAATGCTTTGAGATTTAGGGTCCTTTGAAATCTGGTCCCAATCAACCTTTCCAGCTCTATTCCACATCAATTTCTGATGAGACTCTGTATGCTCCCTCAAGTCTGATAATGTCCTACACCTGGGGCCTCCATTCACTCTACTTTAAATTCCTCTAATAACAACAGAAATTGCCAGAGTGTTTCTAAAACCTTCAGAGTGCTATCCAGTCATTATCTCATCTGACCTTCACCCTTTGGAAGAGATACCACAAAGAGTGCTGTCCTCATTTTGTAGATGAAAAAACCAAGACTCAGAAAGGTTGAGATTTACCCAGCTCTTAAAAGTAAGAAGTGGAATTTAAACTAAGAAGTACCCCTGATCAAATCTAATATACTGTACCCTAGGTCAGGCTGCACTGTCAGTCACATCTTCTACCTATTCAACCCTAACCCTCATATCAGAGTTGGGCAAAATGCTTCATCTCTCTGAATCCACCACTTTTTCAGATGTGATATCTCTCTTCCTCTACATCAAGTCATAATTTATACAAGGTTTATAGACTTTATCACAAGTGGCTTTGAGCTACAGTAGAAAAGAAACTTTGGAGTTAGAAGTCTGGATTTCAAGCCTTGCCTCTACTACTTATCGCCTGTGTGATCTTCAGTAACTCAATTCAACTCATCAGTGCTCGGTTTCCTCAAATGGACTAAATGGCGTCTCCATTCTCTTCCTTTCCTAACAAACAGATCAATCAATAAAATATTTATTAAACACCTAGATTCTAGCAGGTACATGGTACTGTGGATAGAGCAACAGTCAGAGTGAGCACAAGGACCTGTGTTGAACTCTAACCTCAGACGCACAAGTTACTAGCTGTGTGACCTTGGGCAAGTCACTTCACCCTGACTGCCTCACATCCAGGGCCATCTCCAGTCATTCTGATTCCTATCTGGCCATTGGATCCAGATGGCTCTGGAAGAGAGAGTGAGGTTGGTGACTTAGCACAGCACCCCCTCACTCAGATCTAGTTCATGTGCATGTCATGGTATCATCTCCATGTTGTCATGGTCTTCTTTGGCAATGAAAGACAACCAACAATTAAACTCTTACTACATATAGGATACTAGAAACTAAAGCTACAATAAATGAAACTTGATTGCATTGTTCTAATGGGAAGACAAGCACCATACAGATACATAGACACATCCTATAATACATACACATGCTAACAACTCTGACAGTACTCTGAAAACAATATGCATTCAAAAAATATTTCCTGAATAAATTAATGAAACAATTAATATTTTGACCATAAAAATCTATTTTAAATGAACTGGGAAGCTTTTTAGGCATGCACCATTTGATTAGGCAGTTAGCCCCAACATTGTGGTGTGTGGGTGTGTGTGTGTGTGTGTGTGTGTGTGTGTGTGTGTGTGTGTGTTGTGTTTAAAAGGCTGGAAGGTCTCAGATTAGAACAGTCCAATTTACCAAACTTGGTAAAGCCCAGTCAGGGATGGCTCAGAAGCTTCTGAGGCAGGAACAGTTTCTACCATAATCTGGAAAGGGAAAAGAAGAAGTTAACTTGAGCCTTTGGTCATTTATGGTCTCCTCCATCAAGTTCTGTAATTCTGGTTTCTGTTGAGATTTCCTAGATACTGAATGCTGTACCCTCTATATTTTCCAGGTAAAAATGCAACCTCAAACAAAAAGTAAATGCATATATCTGTATTTATACACATAAATAGGCACATATATATATATATATATATATATATATACAAAATGCATATATGTGAATATATACTACCACTATTGTCAATATAGAATGCTTTAAAAAAGAAACTTTCCTCCAATGTTACACTGGAAAAATAATGCCCAGAAATTATAATATTTGAAAATATTACATGTGTACATATATCTACATACAATATATAAAAAATAAATTTAAAAACATATTTTAGTGGTTAATAAGTATAAAGTTGCACTAAGACTATTAGGACACTGTGTATATGAGAGTATGTGTGTGTGTATGTGTGGATCCAAAACTTTCATAACAGGCATCTTAGTAAAATTAGAGTTTTAGAACTTTCTATTTTACCAGAATTGGGTTATTTTGACTTTACCATAGTATCCTTTCACACATCACTCATTTTGAGTCATTGACCTTGACTTAAGCTACATGTGATGGACCTCCCTACTGTCCCATAAAAATGGCTGCTTGGTTACTTCTTATTATCAATTCTACATTTTGTTTCAGTTTGGGGGTTACTTTTTTTTCCAGACATGTGATTTCATTGCTGTCAGAAATTCCCAGTGGGGAAACCCTCTCCACCATTCAAATCTGCGATTATTCCGTAATTTACCATTTGGGGCAAGTGTCTAGACCCAGGCTTACCCATGTGGGGATTTGAACCTCAGTCTTCCTGAATCTGAGCATGATCTACCATTTTTGTTTGTTTGTTTGCTTGCTTTTAGGCAAATTAAGCCCTAGGCTGATAAATGACAACACAAAAATCACAACCAAGATTCCTCCCAGCAAAAGCAGAATCAGTGTACAACTTCTGCTTACAAAATTCCTGCTGCACAGAATTCGGCCAACAGAAACAGTATGGAATGAGGGAAGTGTTGCTATCACCACGTTATTTATCATATGCATTAGTACCCTAAATAGTCACAGGAAGGATGAGAATTATGTCATTCCCTTTCAGTCTTTAACCTTGGAAAAGGTTGGTTGAGTTAGTAACGAGGACCACTGGAGTCAATACAGAATGCTATAAAAACAGAACCCTTCCTCCAATGTTACATAGAAAAAAAATTAATGCCCAGTAATTATAATAATGAAAAATTCACTGTTACACTATACAGGCAGAATGGCTTATTTTTATTTAATTTTCCCCCGAACCGTTTTTCTTTGGCTCCAACTGGCACTCTTTTCTATTGAAAAGCAAAAGACATTTTCCGCACAATTTTCCCTCTACTAGAAAGAGGTATATTGTGCCCTTCAGTGAACATAAAATTGATATTATCATCTCTTAGTTTATATCTCACTACTTAACCTTCAGATTAAAAGTTATTAGATTTGAATGACTAAAAAGACATCATGTCACCTTCTATGCCATGTAGGGAGATAAGAGAAGTTAGGGACAGGATGAGGTCTGTGATAAAAACAGTAAGTTATGGCAAAAGGTAGGAGCTGCCTGGTCTTTTTCTCATTTGATGAACAAAGATGGCACTTCCCATAAAGAAGTACATTACCCAGGTACTAGAGGCTTTAATTTAGATATGGCTGAGGATGGCAAAGGCAATCACTGGGATTTCTGATCATGGCTCAGTCAACAAAGAAGCATTTATTAAGCCCTCATTATTTGCCAGGCACTGTACTAACTAATTAATGGGAATTTAAAAAAAACAAGTAAAAAAATACAATCTCTCATCTCAAATGGGAGAGAAAGCAGGTATCATCATCATCATAGACAAGATAAAGCTTAGTTTTTTCTTTTCTTTTTTCTTTTTTTGGGGGAAACATCAATGTAATAGTCTAATAACATAGTAAAAAATAAAAAATTCTTGGACAGTCCCAGGTCTTGCTATATCCCCTCTGGATACAGTAAGAACTTCTGAACTGACTTATCATGCTCCATTTGGGAGAACTATACTCAAAGGATGTGAGCATAAAGGAAAAAAATCTGTAAAAAATTTATTCATAGGATCTTTCCTTTGAATAATTAAAAAAAAACTAGAAACAATTCAATAACTGGGGACTAACTGAATACTCTGTGATCTGTCAAAATAATGAAACATTAATATACCACAAAGTATGATGAATATGAAAAATACAAAGAAGGTAAAGAGATACAGAGAAGAAGCAGAACAATCTATATAGAAAGTAAAACTATTAAGTATAATTAATAATAGCAATACTATAAAATCCAGGAGAAAAAAAACAGAAGACAAAGAGACCAGTCATCACAGAACTGAAGCGGATCTTTTTCTTGTTAATTTGTGTGTGTGTGTGTGTGTGTGTGTGTGTGTGTGTGTGTATGTGTGTGTGTGTGTGTGTGTAAATAAATGTTAAATAATGCAGAGATCATATGAAGAATTTATTTTTTAAAATCATGTTTATTTTAATGTTTCCTTTTGCAGATACTGAATTTGGAATTTATAAGATATAAAAACAAAAAAAGGAAATGTGTTCTACTAAGGATTATTGAGACAAAGGGAAGGACTAACTTCTTTCCCTTTAAAGTCAAGCTAATCTCCAAATCACAAACAATATTACATTTTGACAATCTGGGGAAGGTTAAACAATATTCTAACATGACTCTCTCAACAGCCCCAGCAGTTTAATAATTACATACCCTATTTTCTCAACAGAAGAAACACAACACACAGTAATTCCATCTTTTGATCTTACAGACAAATTCACTCTAACCAGCTTGTGTCAATACAGAATAAAGGCATTACCAAAGATTTTACTTAGTAGTTTTGGTCTTTAACAGAGATAAGCTCATTTCATGATCATTGGAAACACTAAAAAGCAATTAATCATCTGTTCCCAACTGACTTTATGATATTTTCTTTAGTAAATAACTACAAATAAAAAATGTTATCATAAAAAAGATTAATCAGTTCTCATTATAGTACAATGAGATAACTAGTGTGTAGTCAACAATAAAGTTTTCTCTATAACAGTTTCTTTTAAACAAGTGAAATTTCCTTTGTGTCTATAATTTGTTGGTGGTAACACTGTTCTCTCTATTATTCAGTCTTGAGATCTCACAGTCATCGGGTTTATTCATGTCTTTGCTCCCATCCTGTTTGCATGGAGTTGTTTTCAAGGTGACTTCCTCATGAGACTGGGAGCTCCTTCAGAGCAAAGACTATCTTTAGCCCTTCTTGGAATCCTCAGTTCTTAACAAGTACCTGGTATATATAAAGTGTCTACAAAATGCTTGTTCACATTGAACTCCATTGATTCTTTGAGCTTCCCCAATCTCTCACTCATTCATCCTTTCTAGTGTCACCACTAAAATACTAATAGAAGTAGCCTCTCAAATGATCTCTCCACTTCAAGGTCCTCCTGAACTGTCTCATCACATTTTGCTACATGAATCATTTCATCCCTTGATTATGAATGACAATTCCTGGCTTAAACCAGGCCAATGATCCCCCCTGCCTAATGGCCAAAAATCAATTTTTGGTTTTTGTAATCATGCCCATTGGAAATCTTACCCTGACCTGCCACTCTATTGTCCTCTTCCAACACTCATCTTCATGGCCCACTCCAATGGTAGTTATCTAGCGATGGGCTGTCCAAGGCAGTAACTCAATAGATATTTGCTAAGTGAATGAATTTGAGGAAATTCCATGTAAACATGTGAAACAAGGTCATCATATTATTTAATAGACTTGTTCTTGCCTTAAGCAAGGTTGAGTAATGGAGAAATATGTAAGGGAGCTCATCTCATTTTACTGAAGGAAAGGAAATGCACTATTTCTGTAGTCCCAAATCAAACAGCATTTAACAAAAGGTTCTGAAAAAGCTACAATTGACACTTGGTTGTTACAATCTATTACAGTTCAAAGAAGAATGATGAAAAGAAAGTTTCTTAGGAGAAGCTCAGTTCTCTTTAGAAACTTCATATTCTGGCATCTATGCTGCTGTTCCTCTTTGTCATAAAAGCAGTCACCTTGTAACCCCTTTTATCAAGTAATCCATGCACACTCAGAGTACACTCCACTCCATCGGGCAAGCTATAGGGTTACATTACACAAACACCAATTCTGCCAGTTCAGCATTAGCTGTCAATGAAGGCAAGCAATTGCAAAACAGCCAAGTATGGTGGGGGCTTTCCCCCTTAAGAGTGCAGATAGGAGAGTCTGCTGGTTAGGCAGAATAAACTCTTTGCAATGTCTGCAGCTAATCTGTCAACAAATGACTGTTAAAGTCCTACCTCCTGAAAGTTCAAAAAGAATTCTGATGTGACAAAAGATAGGAAGTCTTAGCTCACTGGATCAGTACTTGAAATTATGATGTCCAAGTGTGGGGCTCTCCAGAGAAGCTGAAAGGATCCATTTCACATGCAATGAAATAGTGTGGGAATCAGAATTCCTCTAACCCTTTGGGGCTGCTGCATTCACTTGACTTTCTTTTCTTCTTTCTCTATGCCCATCAACAACTGAGTGACTGTAACATGAAGGATAACTGAACTTCATGAAAATGTCTATATCAGAGCTAGTGCTCGGAAAGATCTTTCAGGTCAGCTAGGTAAACCCTTTCTCCTTACAGATGAGAACATGGAGACCAGAGTTTAAATGACTTGCCCAAGTTACAGAGGCAGAAAATATCAGGACTCAAACTCAAATCTTCCTCAGTCCAAAACCAGTACCCTCCTTGTGGGGTTCTTCTGCCTTCCAGCTCCCAATTTATACCAATCTTTGGCAATGACCTTTCGTCACAGGAAAAGTTCTAGGTAGATTTAGTAAGGGAATCTGATTTCAGATCTACCTGATTCCAAGACTGGTTCTCTGTTCACTACATTAGGCCTCCAAAAAAAGAAGTCAATTATTGGATTTCTAAAACAATTGTTCAAATGTTACCATTTTAGTGTTGCTAAAATTGACATTTTGTTATAGGGAGCAATCTCCTATAAAATTCACCATCTATCTGCAAATGCAAATTTTCTAGCCATCAATTATTTTTTTCACTAAAGGTACATTTTTAAAAATAGCACAAATAGAAATATCCCTCTTTCATCATATAAGTCTTGGAGAGTATGAGCAACACCATTCATGGAAAAAAAGGAATTCAAATGTTCTTCTGCTTCTTCTTTATCTCCTCTTTCTCCTCTCAAGTCAAGATGGAAGGAAAGGAGATTCTGGGCTGCCTTATCATTGACAGGAAGGAGCTGGTCACATACCAATTCAATGGCTTCGTGGCAAAATTCATCACTAACATTCTCCAGAAACACAGGTGAAACTCTTGATCTGAGAAATGATAGAAGAAAAGGTATTTCCCTTCCCCCAGCACCAGTCCTTTCTGGAAGCTATGTCAGAAATTATATCATCCTGTTTCAGCTTCTAAGGATCTGAGATTTTGAGCTGCTTTAGAGGGGCCTTAGCAAGTATCAATGTCAACCCCATCATTTCACAGAAGAGGAAGCTAAGGTTCAAAGAGGTTAAATGACTTGTTCAGGATCAAACAGCTAAAAGTATCTTAGGCAAGAATTGAACCAAGGTGCTACTGATAGTGGAAGATAGAGAAAACATACAGGGGATGCTTATTGAACCTCAATACAAAAGTAAAAAAAAAATAGGAGATTAAAACATAAAATAGAAAAAAAGAGAATGAGAGATAAATAGAGATGTAGGAAAAGATAGAGAGAAAGAATTATCATGTATAGATGTCTAGATGGATAGAGATAACTGATGGACAAACAGCTAAATGGATAGAGATAGAAAGATAAATACACAACCTTCTCTATTACCAATCCCAATAGTTTCTTCCTCAGAAGTGAAGACTAGAAATATTTTTGGGAATTCTGATGCACTTCTTATACATTTGCTTCAATTGCCAAGATAAGTTGAGAGTTAAATTAATTTCCATTTTTCAAAAATTGACTTATATGTCAATACTTTGATAGGTAATGTGAATTCACCCACTTGGTCCATGCCTGAGAGTCAGCCTACTCCTGTGAAGCACTTTGGAAACCTTTGGACAGCTCTCATGCTACACTGCCTGAATCCCAATTCAGACTTTGTACTGTGTCCATCTTTTGCCCTCAGTATGACCAAACTGCCTTTTCACTGTTCATACTTTTATCTGATAATACCTTCTTTGATGCCTCATCTTGTGTAATACAACTCGGTCATATGCTACAGCCTACTTAGCCTAATCACATCTACCATGCACCTTTCAACCTAGGAAACAAATGTTTAGCTAATGAAATAATTGGGTTTTTTTTCAATTGCATCAGGAAGAGAATCTTTCTGAAATTTTGAAAATGTCAATCACTACAGACAATGCTGAGACACTAGTCATGCCAAGTGTTTTCTGGAGACTCAAGGTTCCTTGAATACTCATTGTTTCTCTTTCCTACCTATTCCTTTTGAGTATGTCATCAAATTCCTCAAGAGAAGGACCTACAATTATTGAGTTTCTTCACCATTTTTGGGTAATCATTGCTTTAAAAAAAATCTTTCAAATATTCATTGATACTTCCAATCTTATTTAATCTCTTTAGCTGCCATTTAGGACTTGGTCAACTGAAAATAAGCAAACTTGTATGGCTTCCATCATCTTCGATCTATGGAATTCATTGCCTTCAAAGAGAGTACTTTTTCTATACCAGTCTTTACCACATACTGATTGAATGGTCAGATCCCCTTCAACAATTACCATAAAAACTGCTCCACTTAGTCAACTATCACAAAGGGGCTTTGAAGTCAATATACTATTTTATAGAAACTAACAAAATAAATGAAAATGCATAGCTGACCCTCTGACACTGGCTTAGGACAAAAGTTTTGCAATGCATAGATGCCCCTATGAACAACAGAAGCAATACTCATCATTGGGATGTTTTAGAAGCAAGGTAGGAGCCAGGTAGAGGGGGGATCCCCAACATTAAACGTAATGTTGTTAAGAAATAGCTGTTTTCTTTAGCAGCTATTCATTTTTATTGAATAAACATTCTCTAGTATGCATTCTGTTAATTGACCTGACAGCATATGCTGTATACAGAGAAACTTCTAAACATTATGCTCTATGTAATATGCTTATCTGTAAACGCTCCCATCTGAAGCTGTATGGAAACAAAATTCTGCTTTTGAAAAATTCCAGTCTTTTTTCCAAAAGCTTTTGATCTACAGCTTAGTGGACTGTTTGGAAATTTTTTTTCAATATTCTTTAATAACAAATAACTAACCACCAAACCAAGTAAGAGCATTTCTCTCTAAGTTTGTCTATGGGCAAGTAGACTAGCAGGAAGAAAATGGACTTTTGTTATTACATGGAGAGCCTAATTCTAGGACTAACAGTGGGCATGTTGAGAACTACAAATCTGTTATTACAATTAAAAGGGCAGGACTAAAAAAAAGAACCAGTTCTTTAATTTTATAAATTTATGTTAAAAAAAAACCCACCTACTTTGAGTAATAAGCTTATATTCCACATAAGCATGGGTTGAAAGTAACATCAAGACCATTCATTCAACTGAATCAGAGAATAAGTGGGGATCATAGAATATTGTGTGCAAGTTTCTCCTCTCCTGTGGAATTGGCGCCTTCCCTTGGGTGAAACGAGAGTAATGACTGTTGAGTTATGGCAGTATCTTCTAGTCAATAAAACACATGGACATTCTCCAAAGTTGGTCCTTGTCTAAGTTCTCTTCTCTGAAAAGACATTTGCTACAATACATAATTACCCTGGATAATGAAGAACAAACGTGGAAGGTCTAACATTTTTGCCTTGACAAATACTATGTATTAGCTAAATTTTCTCCATGTATCATCAATTAAAAGCGAGGTGGAACTGGAAAATTCCATAACCTTCTCATCAACACAAAGCATAATTAACTCATTTTGCTATCACATCCTTTTAAGCCAAACCTTTGTGTTGAATGTACTTCCAACATATTTTCCCGTTCTAATTCTCTTCCAGTGTCCTACATTAATCAAAGCTGTAACCCCTGTTGTCTTTGCACTACGAATCAGAATGTGCCCCTGGCGAAGAATGAGGGAAAAGTCAACAGGAATTAAGTTTCAGTGCAACTGTTTACTCAACTGTGGCCTGCAGTTATTGAAATTTTATCCGTGGTTTTGTGTGACTACCGCAGTAATGAATTCAGCATGGCTGTGATTTTCTCACTGATGGTATTCTCACTTCAAGTAAAAACCTGTAGGATGAAAATGATTGAAACAACCCAAGTCTATCGCACTTGGTATCATACATTTCTTGGAGCTGTTTAATTGTAGCAGTTTTTTAGCTTCTAAGAAACTCTGATAAACTGAGTCCTTTATGCCTTTTTAATCCTAGACTTTCTGGTTTTGATTAAAAGTTCTTCTTATCCACACTAACCAAAAGTTTCATCATAGACTAAGGTACAACTTAAGGAGCTGCTGATATCTTTTTTAAAATGCCTTAGTTAAATCAGAGAAGTGTATGGCATTATATTGGACTTCATATATGCACAATGCCTAGAAGTCCACCTTTCCTCCCAAAACAAATTGAGGATATAAGCTGTGAAAGATTGTCAGAAAAGCTGTTCTAATTGAAATATATAGATACATATATATGTATACATAATTATGTGTGTGCATATCTACATATTTTATATATACATATCAATAACCTACTTTAAGCATAGTTCTACCTAAAATGTAGTAATTAAGACATGTAGTTAGCTATCAATATTTAATTTTTCTACTGATACTTCTAGTAGGAAAAGCTTTTTTTTAAAGTATGTGTGCATCAACCCGCAAGTTTTTCTTTATCCATGTTTAATATTCATCTTTTAAGAAACTCAGTGATATTTAGTTACCAAAAAGAAAAGTCAGAAATTGTGAATTTTTCACTTATTCAATTATGTACTACTAAACAGACTTATTAAATGCTCTTGGTAGAAGAGCCAACAGGCTGATCCCAATTGATACTATGGAAAAATGCTCCAAATTGGCCTATGCCTGCTAAAGACAGGAAGAATGGCACCACAGAGGACCAACCACTCATTCCCAATTGTACAAGGTACATGTGAAGCATGTGAAGTTCCTGGAAGAAATACAAAGACTCATGTCTGCCATGGAGTGTTGTGTTTGGCTAACAAAATGTCAGTAGTTAGAACTTGGCCATGTGATTAAGACTAAATGTGCATCACAGATCTTACAGGCAGGATATGTCAGAAGTCACAGATCTCCTTAGATGCGGGCAGGGGGTACATTTTTATATTGGTAATCAGGGAAAGTACTAATTAAAGGTCCTGAGTATTTATTTACACCCTAATGTCCACCTCACCTCCTCTCTCTCTCTCTCTCTCTCTCTCTCTCTCTCTCTCACACACACACACACACACACACACACACACACACAAACACACAGCACCCTTTTTATTTCCACTCAACAACTGGTTCCAATAACCAATGCTTAACTGAGCAATCAATGACTATTTAATTTCTTAAACATTTCTTTTGAGAAGGTAATAATTAAAACCTATTTTCAAGTTCCTACCCATGATTGTAAATGTTGTAGAGGAAAAGGGGAGAATATTTACCAGTCCCTTCAAGAATTTAATGTTTGGGGCATTCAAAAAACTGTTCTCTCTACTGAAATTCTGTGGAATCTCACAGTAATGCTCCCAAGACAGTCTTCCTTCATTCCAATGGTGAACTAACTGAAGGAAGGGTAATGTTCCCTGTCCTTTAAGTCATCTAATAACTGTTGATCCCATAAGTGGTAGCAAGAGAAAAAAAAATGATGTGTTTTTGTGCAAAGCTGATTTGTTTGAGGGCAAAGGCTCGGCTATCTTTGCCAGGGAATATCACCCTTGGCCATAGTCAGTTTTACAATCTGGCAATTCTTCATTGCTGCTGTCCTAATCTCAGGTGTTTCTACTGTTCTATATATACAGACAGTAAAAAGTACCACAATCCTTACTCACTTATGCCTTCCAGGCAGTCCATGACAGTAAGTAATCAGAAATAGAAACTAAGTGTCTTCATCCACGGACAAAGAGTTTGTGGCTCCAAGGGACACAGATGCGGATCCACACTCATGAAGACTTGCATCTCTGGAAAGCATCCCAAGTGAACAGTGCCACTGAGTGGCTTCTGAGGCAACTGTTATCCTCCTGCCAGGCTCTGCCTATCTCTGGCTCTTCCTGTCTCTGTGTTTCTCTTATTGCTATTTCATTCTCTTCTTTTTGACTTTTTTCTTTTGCTTATGTCATGCCTGTGCCAACTATACTTAACAATAAAGTGTAACCTGATGGGGTATATCAACCTAAAGAGGGTAAGTAATTCATCTCCCCCACCACCACATACATGTATGCACACAAGTGTGTGCACAAGCACCTACCTAGAGACACACAGAGACACACTCTCCTTTAAAAACAAAAATATTGTAAAAAACTCTGAAAAGCCAGGTCCTCCAAGGGTTAAAGAGTGGTCTGTTTGGCCTCCCCTTCAATGGCCAGAGTCGTAATATCTCTCACAGTACCTGCTGTTGCTGGATATGTGCTAAATCGGCTGCGCCAATCTCCCCCGACGGTGTCTCGCCGTTGGCTCTCCCTTCGCGTAGGCTGCCGCACTCCAGTAAGTGGTTGCCGCTGCCTGCTCCATTCGGAATGGCTGAACCGTTGCTTTTTGTCTCAGGCCCAGATTCTTGCATCATGACTCAAAAACCTGAAATAAGAATTGGGAGGGGAAAAAATGCAGCTGTTAAAACAGTTGCTGCGTCTAAGGAGACATGCTCTGTTTTCAATGCTGCCCTTAAACCATAAACATTTGTCATTTGCCTTCATACAATTTATCTTTCATTAATGGTTTGGGCTACTAGTTTATGTTTATGTATCTGTTGGTACAGCTATAATTTTAGAAAGACTGTTCTAAATATACCATCACTGGATCAACATCTTTTTTCCCTTAGAGAGGAAAAAATAATATTTTCATAAGAACACAGAATTCATAATTAAATCTCCCTAATTACATTGGGATGTTTTACTTGAAAAACCTATGAGTCACTCTATATAACATATTAGGTACAACATAAAAAATTAATATGTACAGGAGATAGAGGCTAAAGACAAAACATTCACTATTTAAGTAATATTTCTGCAGTGAGATTCAAATTGCAGATAACTTTCATGGCTGGGAAGCACCCTGAGCTACTTCTACTGCTAAGCTCCCAGATAGGAATCCAATTCTTCAAGGTTCCAAGGCTTCATCAGGATGACCACTTATCTGTCCTTCAAGCTAGAGATGCCATCCTTTTCCAAGTCTTAGAGGTCTAACAGTATTCACCTATTCTTTCACAACCATTAAAGACTCTTTAACAGATCCCACCATTATTTGCAACAAAAAAACCATAGAGGGATTCATTCAGAATGATGATGATAGCTAACATTCAAGTTGCACTTTAAAGTTTGCCAAGCAATTTTATAAATATTTTTTCCTAGGTGTTGTTATTTACTCCATTTTACAGATGAGAAAACAGGTTGACAGAGATTCAGTGACTTGCCTAGGGTCATACAAAGAAAGCATCTCCTTAATAAAAACTAAAAAAGGAAAAAAAAGTTGGGTAAGTCACTTAACCCCATTGCCTTAAATAAAAATTAAAAAAAAAAAGAAAAAGATAAAAAAAAAGCAGAAAACATCTGAGGCTGGATTTGAACTCAGCACTCTTTCTACTCCACCATCTACACTGCCTCATTAGAAGCTAAATGAATCCAAATTTTGATCTCTGCCTTTCAGGTAAGCATTTCTCATGCAAATTCCATTAGAATCACTGTAAAATTAGGAGGTTACATCAAGTATTGAAAAATACACCTGGGGGCAAGTAGGTGGTGCAGTGGATAAAGCACCGGCCCTGGAATCAGGAGTACCTGAGTTCAAATCCAACCTCAGAAACTTAATAATTACCTAGCTGTATGGCCTTGGGCAAGCCACTTAACTCCATTGCCTTGCAAAAAAACCTAAAAAAAAAAAAAAAAAAAAGATATACACCTGGATCTTCTACCTATTTTGACGAAGCTCTTAAAACTGTACATTATCAAAAGAAAGTACAGAGGAAAGAGCCCAGTTTGTAGTCCGAAGACTACAAACACTAAAAATTCTGGCTTGGCTCTTCATTACCTAACACCTTTTCCAGTTTCCTCATTTCTAAAATGGTCTGAAAGGTCCCTTTGGACCTTTGGATCTATATGGATCTATAACTTTATAAAAGAAAAAAAAATGTATCCTGTTTCAATTCAATGAAAGTATTCAAATCTTCTGAAGAAAAGAACAAAACAAAACAAAACACAACAAAACAAAACAAAAAAAAATTCTCCAGGAAATCTTGAGCTGAATTTGGAGTCCCCTGAAGTGTCAGAGGCCACAGGCCAGATTCTCAGAGCACCTCCACTCTTCCTAGCTCACAGCCTGCCCACCACCCAAGGTTATCTTGGCTCTTAGGAGCCCAGGGTGGGGTGATTCAGTACTTCACAAAATGGAAACTGGTTAGTTTCTTGGTCTTTAAACCTAAAAAGAGCAGAAATGCAAACCACCCAAAGTACTAAGGGTCCCATTTGGAGCTTCTCAATTCCTAGAAAATCTATTCCTTAGTAAAGTAGATAACAAAAATGGTATAACAAATAATTTCTGAATCATAAAGACAAGTACAAAAGTAGCATTGTTAAAAATAATTCCATGCCACAGTTGAGAGGCTTATTTATAATCTTTATTAGTACTACTAATATTTTGCTAGCTAGATACTGATGTCTAGCTAGCTATTATAATATGCACATGCAAATATATATTATGTGTATTTATAATAATATGTATCAGTTAAGTGACTTATCCAGGACCACATCAAGTTAAGTATCTGGCAAGTTATGAACTTTGGTCTCTTTGAAACCAAGTAAGTCACCTTTGATTTACTTACTATCATTCCTACCTACTATCATACTTCTCTGTCTTAGGCATAATAGGCATTTTTGGTGGTACACCCTCCATTTCAATGGTGTCATGTAAAAGAGCATCTAATATGAAGTTGGAAGGTTTGATAAGCTATACTGCAATGTTGGAAGTCACAGCAACACAATATTGTCCACTATGAGATAATTTCAAAACTACATGATGTCTACTATCTCTTAGAGTCATTTTATGATTCTGTCATCAGAAAATGGAAAAATATTGAACATCATTTTTCCATTAGGATTTTTCTAATTGCTAGAGACTTAATTCTTTTTGTTCATGGTAGACTTTTAAAGAGAATCAAACAAGGGACACAAGAGATGGGAGAAATCACACCTCTCCTAGTTACAGCACTAAGTTCCAACTTTGATACAAAACAAAATTGCTGTATAAACCAGTTAAATTTGAAAAAAAAAACCCAATCAGATAGGAAGAACAATATTTTTCTTTAACAGTGAGAAATAATCTCAGAGCAGCAAACTGGTTCATTATTGTCTTTTTCAATCTGACTTTGGTAAGTATTTTTTTTAAATTATGCTCTTACTGTCTGAAAAGCAAATCTATTCAGCATCTACTTAGACCTTTAAACAAAGATATTAGAATCAGGCAATAAAAGGCTACAATAACCTGAGTTACTTCAAGCCTTTCTTAGGGCAAGAGGATAAAGTAATACATCTTGGGAAACTTGCATTTTATTCCCAAAGCTATGGTCTCTTTCTTTCTTAAATTTGCCTACCCAAACAACAGAAAAGAAGGGAATAATGTTCAGAGAGCTCTTAGGATAGAGAACTTTTGTGTTACTGGAGGAATCAAGGAAACTAATTTGGCTTTTGGTGGTGCCTACCTTATAGCTAATTTTCTTAAAAAGGAAAGAAAATGTGTTGATTTACAGACTTCTTTGGGTTGTTATACCACAAAACATTTAGTTTGTTGATAACTCAGATATCGACTCTGATCCTGGCCCCCCAAATGGAACATATTTGGCAAGTTTTTATTCTGCCACCATGATTTAAACCAAAGTACAATAAACCTTGAAAGTGTTCCTAACATTCAAATTCAACTCCTTAAACTTAAGGTCTTAAAAAGTTGTTTCTTCGGTTTTGACATGACAGAGGGGCTGGAATGGGGAAGTACAACCTCTAATAAACAATTAAATGAGAAGGCCCGAGATCTTTCTCCATGCAGTTCTGAAGGATTTTGCCAAATCTGACAGTACAAGCTCTGTAGGAATAATGCCAAGCAATGCTTGGCTTGTGAGTTGGGTTTTTGCTTTGTGAAGGAAGAGGCTTTGGGACCTGAATTACATAAAGGGGTATTTTGGTCTGAATAGATTCTTAATTACTCAAATGCTAAAGGTTGAATGTAGGTTGAAAATGTCTTATAATCTACCACACTAATCAGAGACATATAGCTTTCTGAAGGGCACACAAGTATAAACAGTGTTATCAAAATTTTAGACAATTTAAAACAATAACAGGACTCTCAATGCTGTTATTTCAATAAAGAAGAGAAATTCATCTCTCTCTCTCTCTCTCTCTCTCTCTCTCTCTCTCTAAAGGGGGGAAAGGAGGGCATAAATTAATTATTTCCATCAAATAAAGAAGGAGGAAATGAAGGAAGAAGAATGGAGAAAAAAGGGAGGGAGGGGAAAAGGGAAAGAGAAGAGAGAGGGAAGGAGGAAGAAGTTAAGAAAGGAAGGGAGGAAAGAAGGAGGGAGGGAAGGAGAAGGGAAAGGAGGAAAGGAGAGAAGGAGGGAAAAGAAGAGAGGAAGGAGGGAGAGAAGGAGAAAGAAAGTGAAGAAAGGAGAGAAGAGGGAGAGAAGGGAGAAGAATGAAGGAAGGAATGGAGAAAAAAGGGAGGGAGGGGAAAAGGGAAAGAGAAGAGAGAGGGAAGGATGAAGAAGTTAAGAAAGGAAGGGGAAAGAAGGAGGGAGGGAAGGAGAAGGGAAAGGAGGAAAGGAGAGAAGGAGGGAAAAGAAGAGAGGAAGGAGGGAGAAAAGGAGAAAGAAAGTGAAGAAAGGAGAGAGGGGACAAAGAGGAATGAAGGAAGGAATGGAGAAAAGGGGAGGGAAGAAGGGAAAGAGAAGAGGGAGGAAAGGAGGATGGAGCAAAGAAGAATAAAGGAAGGGAGGAAGGAACGAGGGAGGGAAGGAGAAAGGGAAGGAGGAAAGCAAAGAAGAAGGGAGAAAGGAAGAAGAAATGAGGAAGAAAGACAGAGATCAAAATCTAATGGGGGAGACATCATGCAAACAACTGAGTACAAATAGTATATATACAAGATAAATTAAGAGATAATCTGAAGGATTTCTGACATTTCATTTGCATGTTGAGGTCTAATGACATGGGGCACTATTAGGTTACCATCTTCCCTCCTGCCTAAATCAACTAAATAGATTACTAAACACATTTTGCCAAAGGACACTGCCAAATTTTGTGAATGCTGTAAAGCTTTTGAGAAGCTAATAACCCAGTGCTCATTTTTTCCCAGCAACCCTACAGAGCCAGTGACTTCAAAAGATTGATCTATGTATGTGCTGGAGGGACATGCAGAGAAGGATGAGAACTGGGTCCAGGAAGCTTATTTATTGTTGCTGTTAATATAATTGTACTCTGGAAAATTCATAATTTCTATGCCAATGAATTTATTATTATTATTTCCTTGGTTACAATGCTGGTGCAGAAAACTTAAGAGAAATAAAGATCTTGTTATCATGCTTGTGAAAGATTTTAAGCTAACAAAAAGTTCAGTCTTTATTCCGGGGCAGTTAATTAAGGTTGACCAAGTCAGCCAGAAGTAAATTAACTTGGCTGATCAATTATTTATATGAAGTAGAATAAATGCCCGTAAAGAACTTGGCCTAGTCATGAAAGGATGTGTAAATTAAACTAAACATAGATTTGTAAAATATGTTTCTACTTCTGTGGGGAGAAAAGTAGAAAAGTTAATAGCAAAATCCGTCTCAGGAAAAAAAAAAAGATTAAATGATTATCCCCTATTCTCTACTCCTAAAACCCAATAATTTCAGTCTCATCATATCTGCCTTATAGATGGCTGAATAACAGAGGCTTCTATGAAGTTGTAAAAGATCACAGAAGCTCCCTCCAAATCTGAGAGTATAAGGATACTTCATGATTTTCATTATTTTAGAAGTTAAAACCACTATTTTTTGTAAATCAGTTGACCAACCACAGAGAGGGTCATGTGATATATATTTTTTAATTGTACAGGATGTGCCTTTGGGGCTAAAATCTTTATGAACAATAGACTCTACTCTTAACTTTTTTTTAATTTAAAAATATCTTTGTTTCACAAAGCAAAAAAAGAAAAAGAAAAGAAAAATACAACAACCTAAACTGGTTGGTATGTAAAGAACTAAAACCAAAGTGCCAGTTTATACTATTCATACCTAGGTTGACTTCAGGGGCATCCTAGCTGCTTCAATTTTATGGGCAAAGTTTAGCTGAAAACACAAGTCAAACAAAGAAGCAGTCGCAGGCAGGAAGGCTGCGCAGCCATGCCTGCTCCCAAGCACAGTCAAAGCCTGGGGCCTCCTAGATCATTGGGTTCAGTTCTGTCCTGGTTGCATACCTTGGAGATTGAGTACCGTCACAACTAAAGATGGTTATTTTTCCAGTTATTCCAGATGAATGGATTTTTAAAATAGCAGGAATGTCAAATGGAGGCCCCAGAAGATTTCCATCCTCATTTTCCAGCACAAGAGACATTACATAAGATCCATGGGCTGATGTTAAATACCTAAACTTTTTCAAATTGAAGCTCCAAGGTTTCCGAGATTTAGCCATTCATAAAAAGCAAGGCAATTTGGAATTGAGGAGACAAAGGATTGTGTTGAAAGGATAACAAATTATACTTGAGGGTGAAGGAAGCAAGTGTAAAAAAACTGACTCGGGGTCCTTGGTCTCAGCTATCAATGCTGAGTCATTGTCTAAGGGTGATGGTTTCATGACAGTCATCTACTAAGTAGAAAATGAGGAAAAATACAAAATAATGACAAGAGTGGGGTTGGGGTGGGGTGAAATGAAATTCACTTAGTATTTTTTCATCAAAGAGATCATCTGCTAAATTTTAAATAAGCCACTAAGATTTTGGGGTCTTCCTATTGCTCCCCCCCACCATCCTGTATCAATGGATAGCACCCAGATAAAAACAAAATTCAGCACATAATCTGAGACAGAAGATTGTGTACTCACTGCTAGGCAAGCACCATCTTCCTATACTGAATTTTCATAATTATAACAGAAAGGCGTAAATTTTCTAATGCATGGCAGTTCAAAAAGTAATCAAGAGAATGAGCCTGAGGGCTATTTTAATGTATGCAAAGCTAGTGACCCACAGTAAATGGGAGGTAGGCTTCAATGAATGCAAAGTAATGCACACATACTAAAGACCTGGTCTGATGAGGGACGGCTAAAATTAACACCCAATTAATTTCCGAATTGACAAACAAATGAAACCCATAAATCTACTTTCTCATTAATTTTCTTGTGGTATAATTTAAAGCAGTAATATGAGGGCAAAAACTGAGCATTATCCATCATAAATATCAAAAAGATAGCACTGTAACACCATAAATTATGCATATTACCTGTTGTTAGAAATGATTAATGTATTATCAACTTTATCGTGCACTGTGTATGTCTAGACATATCTAAAATCTGAAATTTCATTTAGCCCTTAGGAATAAAAGTCCAGGAGGAATGAAATTGTGAAGAATCCAATAGCACAAAGAAAGCTGCTCCTCTCGCCATCTGGGAGATCAAGGGACAAAACTGGACTCATCCCAAGCTTTGGGTCAACAGAGGTTGAGCACATCTTAGAGGTGAGGCGCTGATGATCTCAGGGGAGGAGAAACAAATCACACTACTCCAAGAGCATCCTTGCTAACTGATCCACAGAATGGCACTGGCATCTGTTCCACAAGGGGGTAGCCACCTCTGCTCACCCTTTGGATGAAAAGAAAGCAGCGGCTGCCCAATGATGGAGGAGCAAGGGCAAACTGGGCATGCCTCACAGGACCCTAGATCCGATACCAAATGTTTTGTTGGTGGTTTTTCCATCCTTTCTTCTTTTTCCTTCCTTTCTTTTTTTTTTTTTTGTCAAGTAGAGGAATCAAATAGTGAGGGAGGGAATACAACCCTTAGTGTGGAGAGACAAATGTATAATTATTATTCTTGTTATCACCACCCTTGCTATGTGAACGTCTCTTGTTCCCTCTACTCTACTCTCTTCTCTCCTTTTATAAAAAACCTAGATTCCTTTGCTTGATCAGAGGGCTGCCTCTACATACTAATTTGTGTGAATTGAAGGAATGAAAAATGGTCGCTCTCAAACCAAAATTTTCAGTGAAGCACTGTAAGGTCCATTTGCCTCCTGATCAACTTAATTGTAAATTCATACTTTACTATTTTTTTTAAAAAGTCTGTTTCCTTCCATTGAAGATTTTGAATAACCAATTTGGGATTTTTAAGTTCTTAAAACATTCAAGGAACAGTTTTGTCAGTAGAAATGATTTAGTAGTCAAAATCATTTTTAAGTTAAGAAACAATAACCAAAGAAAAAATTCTAAATCATAATATTCTATGTGAATGGATTTTCATTTACATATGCATGCATATATATGTAAACATTTATAATCAATTCAAACTGCATGGGAAGGGTAAAAGTATTTAATCTGCCAGAACTTTAGTATCAAGTAAAGGCAATGTTGCTAGATCCCCATTGTTCCCATTCTCGAATGAGAATGTAGCTTACTCTGAAGGTAAGATAACTTGCTTTACCAAGGAAGAGACAGAAAAGCAGTTATAATTTCAACATAAATTTTTTTTTTCTGACCGGACCTGCTTTAATCCATGTTTCTTGGACCCTGTGATCCCTCTCTAGAAAAATATCATGTACAAATTCCCATCTTAACACAGAGTTGGAGATGAGTGACTTTTTTTCTGATTCTCATCCGTCACTTCCATTACTTCTTGTGTGTGTGTGTGTGTGTGTGTGTATTTATGTTTTACTTCCCCAGACAATCTTTTAGGTAAGTGTCCATAGCAATTGGGTACAGACTGAGTGGGACAGAAAGGCACACTATAGCAGAAAAGACAAACACATAGGATTAAGAAGGCTAGACCCCTTGCATATTAGCTCAGCCAAAGTGCTAATAATAAATTAAATATTGAATATAAGAAAAACACTGTGTTGCCTTACTGCTTAGATCTCTTGTTTGCCTTGTCATGAGAAAGGCTTCCGAAACCCAAAGCATGAATAGGGCCAGGTGTTCACTGAACCTTAATTAAAAATTGTTTTCAAGAAACACAATAGATTTTTCACTTCTTTAACTAATGAAGTCTTAAGAACTTCAAAATAAATATCAAGGCTCTTTAAAAACTAGAGACCAGTTTCGTAGCCTTTCTAATTTTAACATTTTTATATGGTTTCATGCAGAAAAGATTTGATTCATAAGAGCCATACTAGTCAATTAATGACTGGCTTGTTGGGTTACACACTTCAAGTAGTTTCTGTTTCACCTCAAGTCCCATAACCGCTCTAGTGACCAGAACGAATTGTATCACCAGAGCAAGTTAGTGAATACAATCCATCAGAATTTTGTTGCTTGCATTTCTCGGCAGTGAAAAGGACAATTATTTAATTTTATCCTTCAAAAACTCATATACATATATATGTGTATATCTGAGTCATTTTCAGGAGATGAAATAACAGGCCCCATTTAATATGAGAGAGTTAAAGTTTGTCTCTCAAGGTCATTGTTCTGCAGGTCTCAAGTCTGTTTTTTTTTCCCCTTCTTCCGAGAGTGTCCTTGCAATTCACAGCAAATGCAAACAGGTCCTGGCTGGTATTGAAACACAGGCATATTCAGAAACAACAACAAACACAAGGCCTGAAAAAACAAAGATGGTCTGAGCTAATTTTTCTTAGTTGTTTGCAAAACAACCCCAAAGGACACACTATTGCTGAAGCCTTGTCTAATTAGGTTTTCCGTGTCCAAGGAGCAAGGAGTCACAAACAGATTCAGAAGACTACTAGGATTTTAATGACAAGGACTTAAAAAAAAGGGCACAAACAGTTAAAAATCTTTACTGGAAAAAAATTCTAAATATTTTGAAATATTGATTACAGAGATTTTTCATTTTATTTAAATGTCTCTCCCTTCGATCCCAGAGGATTTCATCAGAGAACAATAGAACAAAAGTTGATGTTTTCTTTTTAGAGTTAGTAGGTGGGGTGTATGTCTCAATCTATCACACACATACCACAAAAAACAAAAACAAAAAAACCCCAAAACTATCTATTCAGGACACCAAGCTAGTCCCTTTTAGGGTGAACACCTCGCCTTCTAAGACCTCCTTTGTACTACCCAGACTTTTCTAGCCATCTGATGCTCTGGGACCCTGCTAGTCTTTGGAGGAGAGGGCCCTCCTACAAAAAGCAAACAACTGGGGAGCTATCATCATTACACGAAGGAAATCTCTTGGAAAAACCAAACAACTTCTAATCTTTCGAGCCCCTTCATCCAAGTGAAAGATAAGAAAAGCAAACCTAAGGCAGCTTCAGTCACATTCCAGGGACAAGTTCCCCTTTTCTCCTTTATCAGAATCCTTGCATTGAAGTTTTTTTCCAGGCCTAGCAGGATAAACTGCTGCTCACACCCTGCAAACAAAACTCTGTTTGTTTAATAACTGATTGCTGCCATGGGTACAGTAAACAAGGGGCCCAGGTTTTGTGTTTATGAACAAACACAGCATCTTGCAAGAGCAATTTAACATTAACCTGGTGGAATAATCAACAGATTTCATAGGTGACACCAGGGGCAGGACTAGCGTAAACACAACGGGGAGGAGGAGAGAGGGGCCACTCTTAGAATCAAGGTCGAGGCAAATGCATTACAGAGTAAACAGCTGGGAAGAACTCAAGACAAACAAACAGTCATTCTTCTGACATTTAGAGAGGCAGAAAGGTTGGACGTTACATAGATCAGCTGCTGACCACCATGAAATCAGACCAGTTGGGGCCCAGCTCTTCTTGTTTACACAATGCCATGTTTGCTTATAAACAACAATTTGCTGTTACCAACTTAGCATTACTCATCATCAGAGAAGCCAGAAGATCAAGTGAAATCCTGTTAACTCTTTATGGGGGACTCTGTTGAGAAAGGAAGAAAAAGGATGATCTAAATAAAGAAATATAAAGGGGAGCCTAGTTTGGACCCTTTGATTTCCCTGCCTGCTGATGAAAATGCAGAACTTATGGATGGGAAAACAGTGAAAAGTTGGATCTGGATGCAACTCTGTAGGCTTGAGAAAGAGTGCACTCATTTCTCAGGTCATTCTTTTATCAATGAACTCTCTGGATCAAACATAGAGTCTGATTTTTAAACTTTTATTTAAAAAAAAAACCCTGATGCTTCTTTCTCCCATGTGACAAGCTCTTCATATAAGATTTACTTAAGCTTCAAAATGAACAAATTTTCAGAACTCCAAGTATTCACCCTAGGGGGAAAAAATAACAAAACAAAACCCTAAATGATGAAAAGTTGGTGGTATGGTCTTTTTTATAAACTGTATAGAAAAATTAATCCATCTATATGCCATGTAGGAGTCAGTCTGTCATCTTATAAATAATTTTTAAAAATCTTCCTAAATTTAAGAGTGAAAAAAATAAGGTAAGGCTTTCCCCACAATAAAAGAATTAAGAAATAATGACTTTCAAAACAGCTGAAGTATGCTAACATATGTTTCTCATACATTACTCCAAGTTATTATGCTTTTTTGGGTTAGCCTCTATATTTGCACATTCATTTGATGCTACTCTACAGAAAATACAAAATTTAAATAATACTTAATTTGGAACCTTGTGAATATTTCCATTCTTCAATTTCAAGATGCAAAAATACTGAAAATATATAAAAATTAGGTGATAATCTTCTCCAATCAGCAGCCATTAAAATTCTAAAAAGAAATTCAAATTCTAAAAATCAGAACTTTCTGAAATATAGGAAAATATTGTCTGCTAACCACCTAACCACTAACATAGCATGGCATGCCAGGGGTAGGAGAAGTAATGAAATAAAAAATTAAGATATGTGCAAAGAAGGCAACCTTTACTTTTATATTAACAACACAAAGGGTTATGGGATCTTAAAAGTCTTGAAAAGTTTACATATTTATAAGAAACTTGACTTATTTTTTTTTGTAACCCTTTCCTCTCAGATTCTACCTTACTTGCATGTACCCCATAGTGCATGGGGTACATCTGAATTATATTTTTAATATTTAATATATTTAATATTTAATTTAATATTTAATATTTTTAGATTTCTTTTCTCTCTCCTGCCAATTTTGTCTTCCTTCATTTCTACTTGACTTCCTTCCTTGGTCTCAAACCACATTACTAGTAATTCATAAGTTGCCAATTTTCCTTCCTTCCCTCTTTCCTTCTTTCCTTTTCCTTCCTTCCTTCCTTCCTTCCTTCCTTCCTTCCTTCCTTCCTTCCTTCCTTCCTTCCTTCCTTTCTCTGTCTCTGTCTTTTTCAAACCACACCCCTGCTAACTGTCTCTTTTCCTCATGTCAACTTGGCCACTGAATTCTACAATATGGTTTGAGGTAATTTCCAGTGCATATTCAGTATTTAATTAAGGGTGGAGAAGATTCCACAGGCTCTGAGATCTTATATTCATGGCAGTGAGACACTCAGAAATTTTCTTCCCTTATCCCCTGTAGAACTCTCTCTTTAGTAATACTCTATTAGAACATCAGACTTGCTCAAGAGTCTGGGATGATGCAAGTGTGAATATTACTGGAACCACCAAAATAAATCCTTTTCCTCAATTGTTTTGGGAACTGAAAGTCCCTGAATCCATACTAATTACAGCATGTGTGTGGTTAGGGGACTTTTCCAAGGTCACTCTGGGAATCAGAAGGAAAACCAAGTAATGAAAGTACACTACCAAGTTTTCCAAATCCTTGTATTCAAGGGCAAGAGGAAATGAGAGACTGGGCCTGAAAACAACAGTGTGTTTATTTTCTATAGTTCAAAAAAACAAACTTATTTCTGACTCCCCCCCACCCCATCTTTGACAACTCAGCCAGGTGTATTGATTTTATATAAATGCCAAATGCTAATCAAAAAAATGGTACCATTTCCTTTGAAAAACAACATGGGAGGGGCAGCTAGGTGGTGCAGTAGATAGAACACCAGCCCTGGAGTCAGGAGGACCTGAGTTCAAATCCAGTATCAGACACTTAATAATTACCTAGCTGTGACACTTAACCTCATTGCCTTCCAAAAACTAAAAAAAAAAGGGGGGATACAACTGAATAAGAGCTTCAGACTTTCAAGAGTTCACCATAAACAGGATTCTGAATCATGAAAAGAAGCAAAGTTTATTAGAAATTATATCTGAACAACCAGAGTTTGAATCCTGATGCTGAAGCCTACCAGTTATTGTGCAAAAGTTACTCATGAGCTTTAATTTCCTCATCTTGAAAGATGGGAAAATAATACTTGCCTTTTCCCTTACAGAGTCCTTGTGTGAAAATAAACCTTAAGATTTTTATCAACATTTTTTTTGAAACTGTTTTATTGATGCCTTATTATTTGCTCCAGAGGCATTTCACAATTGCCTCTCCACCCCAAAAGGCATTACCCACCCTTTAAACAAAGAGAAAATGGTTAAAAAATAACACATGATCGATTCCCAACCTCTCCACTCAGAGTAGGGAAATGTATTTCATCATGTGTTCTCCAAGAACAAGAGTGGTCACTGCATATAATCTGCATTTAGGCAGTTTTCAGTGTGGTTTTTAATTACAATAAGGTAGCAATTGGGCTGGTTCTTCTTTTCCAGTTATGATTACTTCAATTAAATATATCACATCCTCCACAAATGAAGCTGAAAGTAGTGATACCAATTACTATCACAGGTCATAAGATGGGAGGTATTTTGGCAGTAATTAGGAGGAACTTCAATGTAACTAACTGCTAAAAATGAATGAACATTTGTGAACTGACTAGGTGCTCAATCACAGGGCTGAGTCAACGCATTCAATATATTTGTTGTTGTTCAGTCATTTTCTAGTTGTATGTGACTCTTCAATGGGTTTTTTCCTGGCAAAGATACTGGAGTGGTTTGCCATTCCTTCTACAACTCATTCTACAGTCGAGGAGCCAAGGCAAGCAGGGTTAAATGACTTGCCTAAGGTCAGACAGCTAGTAAGCCTCTGAGATCAAATTTGAACTCAGGTCTTGATTCCACACCCAGCAATCCATCCTTTATAGCATTTAGTTTCTTTGACCTGCTACAAATACTAAACTCCTGAACCTGGGTCATGTTGGTGCCTTAGTCCAATCAAGTGATGTGGCCAGATATGTAAATCATCCATCTTACATCTCTTCTTCCCCCAAAGAACAGAATCAGACAATGATCTTGGTGCCATTGAGATTTCTGCTCATTGTATATCTGAAACTGAATTTCCCCCAAATTAGAACCCTAGCCAAAATATGAGTTTCCTAATGCACAGTTTCTTACTGAATGTATTCAGGCATCAACCATCTGAACCGGTCTGCCTTTTCCGGCACGTAAAATCAGAGTTTATTCAGTACAAAGTAAGAACTACATGATAAAAACTATAAGCATATCATTCAAATGCTTTATTGGTCAAATAGATGGATGCTTTTATTAGTCCAACCTTTTTTGTAATGGAGTGCCACTGATGACCCAGTGTTAGCCTCATTCTCTGCTATTAATCACACTTCTAAGAGCTCATTTTGCTTTAAAATCTTAAGAAATTGCTATAATTTAAAGACACGGTGTCTACATAATGGGAAATGCTTCACAGATTATATCATTTCATAGAGCACAGTATTTTTATGGGAACACTGACCATGATGCCAAGGTATAACAAAACTTGAATAAAATCTTTTATAAAGAAAAGCCAAATGTAAACTTTCTTTTGTGTGTGTTGTTTCTACATCTGTATACTTTCATCTTTGCCTTTGGGGAAATGTAGAATCCAAAAGCATATGGTTTACATAGATTATGACCACAATAATGTTCCTAAACAAATGTTTTAAAAAATGAAAGGGAGAAAACTTAATGTGAACAGATAGAAAAGATGTGAAAACACATGGTGTGTTTTAGGAAAATTCAATCAGTGGTATATTCCTTATTCATCATCTATAATTCCTGTGTCTTGTCTCCTCAGTAAATGGAACCAAAACAATTTCTTCAATAAGAGTGACTTTGGCATGAACTACAGGTATCTGCCAATTTATATCTAGTATGATTTCTACTAATATAATGACACTCTTGACTGATAAATCCTCATCTCATTAAGACACGCTTTGCAAAATGTTTAACAGTTGATGACTACTTTATGGCAGGGGATTATATTGGAGAGAATTCTCACCCTATATAAAATAAAAATAAAAACCTTCTGCTATTATATAAACAGATATATGACACTGACAAACACTGTCTCATAAAATAATATAGCTAGATCATGCTACATGGTAAACATGAAAAAATGGTTCTTTCTCAATAACAGGAATTGACCCAACCAACCAATGTCACTTTGCAATTGCATCATCTCCATCCTAACTTATATTTGCAGTAGGTTTTATGGTTTATAGAGCACTTTTCTCAACAGCAACCTGCTAAGTTAGGCAATGTAAATATTATTATCCCAAATTTACAGAAGAGGGATCAGAACAGTTAAGTCACTTGAAGATGAATATATATTTGATGTGTTGGAACTGGGACTCCAACAAAGGTTGCTTGACTCCAGACCCAGTTCCATTTACCCTACATCATTGTATCTTCTTATTTATAGACAATAACAAAACCCCAATATATTAAAACAAACATCCAGGTGACTGTCCATTTACAACATGATGATGGAGTTACTCTCAAGCCTTATCTGATCTAATCTGTTTTCACACAAAGGTTGAAATGAGATGAGTATTGCCTGTGCCCAATATCAGTAATTATGGACTATAAGAATAATAAATCCAGTATTCATCTATTTAGAGGTATAATATTAACTGTAACAATAATTTGAGTTCTCTAAACTTCCCTGTTTCTAGAAAAGACTGAGCAGCAGGCTACCATTTTGAAAAATATAGTTAAGTTATAAACAGAGGATAATGCCACTAAACTAAAACAGTTTTTTTCCCTGAAGTCAAGTATTTTGACTCATTTTTTTTTTGGAAAATCTAAGTACACACTATAGTAAATGTTGAATTTGTTCTCAGTAATTGTTCTTTTACTCTTTATATGAAATTTGTTGTCAAAGTCATGAATGCACATACTATTAATTGTAGAGAGGATTAGCCACCTGTTCCTTACTTTATGGACATCAGAGGTTAATTAAGAATGCAAGAAACCTTTTCCACTTAGGACATGGCTTTACAATGGGGAAAATGGATTGCAGGGAAGTGAAATAAGGCAGATGGCACTGAATAACATGTGTTAAAAACCAGATCAGATTCATATAGTAAAACTATTACAAAAGTAGTTCTGTTCATCACATGAGTAGATTTTTGTTTGTTAAAAGTATATTAGTGCTTCTCAACATTCAAATAGATTAAGTTCAGCAAGCATTTATTTATTTATTTGTTCATCTATGGATCTATCTTTCTATCTATTTATTTGTTTGTTTATTTAGGGTTTTTTTTTTTTTTTGCAAGGCAAATGGGGTTAAGTGGCTTGCTCAAGGCCACACAGCTAGGTAATTGTTAAGTGTCTGAGACTGCATTTGAACCCAGGTACTCCTGACTCCAGAGCTGGTGCTTTATCCACTGCACCACCTAGCTGCCCGTAAAGTGCACTATGGTAGGCATAAGGATTAGAAAAATTAGGTGATGATAATGATAATGTTTGTCCGTCATCTTTGAAGAGGACCATGACATCATGAAGGTGATGTTGTGATAAAGAAGTGAACTGGATCTGAGTGAGGGGAGTCTGTGCTAAGTCAATGGCCTCACTTTCTCCTCTGGAGTCATTTGGGTCCAGTGCCAGCTATAAATTGAGATGACAGGAGATGGCCCTGGATGTGAGGCAATCAGGGTTAAGTGACTTGTCCAAGGTCACACAGCTAGTAAGTTGGCAAGCGTCTGAAGACAGAATTGAACTCAGATACTCCTGACTCAAAGACTGGTGCTCTATCCACTATACTACCTAACTAATGGCACCAGTCCTGGACTCAGGAAGACTCATTTTCTTATTTTTATACAAAAATAGATATTGCACATATATCCACTTTTCAAGGAGCTTATAATCTAAATTGAGGAGAAGAAAGGCATCTTCAAAAATGTATCATAAGAGGATAAGTTCAAAGGACATAATCCAGGAAAAGTTCTATGAACAGCTGGGTAAACTAGAGATTGCTTTGGAGGGTTGCTTGAGGTTTATAGAACCAGGGAAGGCTTTATGGTAGAGATAGTATCAGTAAGGTAAGCCGAAGGAAGAAATCCAACTGACAAAAATAATAAGCATGGGAGTAGAAATAGGGCAGAGATGATTCAGGATATGAAGGAAAACATAAGCTGAAGCAAGGAGAGAGCATACAGTAGAACAATCAATCAACATTTATTAAGCACCTACTTAATTAAGTACTGGAGATAATAAAAGAGCCAAAGACAGTCCCAGCCCTCAAAGAGTTTACAGTTTAATAGGGGAGACATTTTTTTGGTAGAAGACTTTCCTTATCCAGGTAAATTCCTCTGACATTTCTATCAAATATTCAATCCCTAGCTATATTTTTTAAAATTCTGAAAATTTTTGAAACAAATTTTACAAAATAGCTATGAATAGGAAATAATTAAAAGAGAAAAGGCGCTGGAATTAAGAAGGATTGGGATTTTAATTAAGATTTAAAGGAAGCCAGCAGGTGGAAATGAGAAGGAAGAGGATTCCAAGCCTGGGAGATAAGAGAAAATTCCTAAAGTTGAGAAATGGAATGGATTGTTTGTGGAATAGCTAGGAGGCTAGTATCCCTGGATCAAAGAGTATGTATAGTGGAGTGAAGTGCAACTATATTGTGGAAAGATAGAAGGAGCCTAGTCCATTAAAGATTTGAAAGCCAGAAAGAGACTTTTGCATTTGATCTTGGAAGTGATGCAGTGTGTATGGGGTGGGGGGTGACAAAATTGAACCTGCCTTTAGGAAACTCACATTGTCAACTGAATGGAGTAGACTGGAGGGAGGAGATTGGTGCCAGGCAGACCCACCAGCAGGTTACTGCTCTCAAGCATGAGATGATGAAAGTTTCTTCAGGGTGAGGGCAGTATTAAAGGAAAGAAGGGAGTATATTAGAAAAGTTGACATTGGATTGTGAAAGATAGTGAGGAGTCAAGAATAATAAAAATCTGGGAGACTAAAAGGATGGTATTGCCCTTGAGAATAATAGGGAAGTTGAGCCTGGGGGTGGTGTGGAGGTGAAAACACACACACACACACACACACACACACACACACACAGCTTAAAATGAATGGCAAGGAGATAAGCAGTCACCACCCCCTTGCCCCAGACCTAAAATGCACCACTGTCTCCCATCCCTCAACTCAACACATTATTCATGACTACACTCCTATTAGGAAGGTTCATTCACAATATCTATCTGTCATTTTTCTTTCCTGGATTTCTTAGCCATTTGGTTACGATAGAGGATCATAGTTCTAGAGTTGGAAGAGACCTGACCATCTAGTCAATTTGAGATAATTATCTATGTTATCCAAGGTCACAGAGTAATTTGTCATAGATGAGACCAGAACCTTGAAATTAGGGCTAGAAGTCTGTTCTTCTATGGTCCTCATGGGAGCAAGGACAATACTCCAAATTTAGGGGGCATTAATAGTTACCAAGAATAACAATTATTTGAGAATGCCTAAAATGACATCCAATTTTGTATGTAGAAGTCATGTTTCCTGGGACAGGAGCAGAAGAGAGTCTAGCAGCTTCATGCCTTTGCAACCCCTAGACATGTAAAGATGTGACAGATGTGATAATGAATTTTGTTTACTTCATCTAGTCTCTATATTTGGTAAAGAAAAGCACAAAAAGAAATCTTCATAAATTTCAAAGACATATTAGACAATTTAAAGAGTTGCCCATGTAATACTATGTCAATGTGAGTTACAAAATTTTCAAAATTTAAATGATACAGCTAGGGACTGAATATTTGATAGAACTGTCAGAAGAATCTGCTTGGATGAGGAAAGTCTTCCACCAATGCAGGTTGGCATCTCAGTAGCTTATAGCCTTAAAGCATTTATTAAAACATTGAGAGGAAAAATGTCTTGCCTAGGGTTCAAATGAACCAGAATTCATACTTAGGTTTTTGTAACAGGAGATATTGAAATTATGTTTAAGATAGACTTTGGAATAATTATCTCCCTGTGCAACCACTGATCAAGAATTTACAGATCTATTGCTAACTGTTCTCATTCTCTAGAAGTTTGTGATTTATTTCTGAAGGGATAATTTTCTGTAAGTGCTTATGAAAGAAAAATCTTGCTTCTTCCCACTGAAAACTTTGTTTCTTTGTTGTTTCTTTCTTTCTTACAATGGGTGAGTCCTGACTTGGTCTATGTGTGGAGAGTTAGGGGCAAAGGTTGGAGCAGGAGACATGGTTCCCTTTAAAAGAATGATGGACAAAGGAATGAATCTGCCTGAGGAATCTATTAGGTATAGACATTGCTTGTCTTCATCATAACAGACTGGGCTGACATAAGAAGAGATGTCTTAGAGATGTCTGTGGAACAAAAGATGGAAGGTTTCAATTTGTTCTTGGGAATATTTAGTGTTCTGGGGGAATATTCATAGGATGCAAAAGGCATGCAGGCCATTCCTGTATCCAATAATTATTATCATTTTTACTTTAGGAGAAATCATGTTCATGCCATGCTTCTTAACTTGGTTTAAAATTATGAAAGTAACAGATTACTTTAAATGTTCAAGAATTTGATTCTGTGGTTTCAGTTTGACTTCACTGAAAACTGAGGCATCTCAAGAAACTGCCCATTTCCTTTGGAAATTCAAAATGCTGTAGGTTAAATCTTTCCCAGATCATCTAGCCAATCACCCTGTTCACTACATATAAACTCCTAAGAGTCTCCAACAGATTTTCCTGCTTCTCAGCAAATAAATACATAAAGTTATATGTATTGCATACATATTGCCTGAGGAATTAAGAAACTCATAGATAATAATCATTTTATTAAAGATTTAGAGCTAGTGGGAATCTTACAAGCAATCCAGTCCAACCCACTCAAAGGAGGAAACTGAGGCCCAGAGAGATTACATGCCTGGCCCCTGGCCCATGGCCACACAGGTAGTAATTTGTCTCAGGAATGATTTGAAGCCAAGTCTTCTGAACTTCAAGTCTATCCAGTACTCTATCCAACTATAAGGTTGGGAATCTTTCTTACTGTCAAGGGTCAGTTAGCTATTTATAGTATTCATTGGCTATATTTGGTCAAATATTTATTTAATTCACTCCTAAAAGGCTGCTAGATTTATTGAATTTTGAGTCTGTAAGCAGTTGTCCTGGCAAAACCATGCCAATATGGCTTGCAAGTTGGAGGATCTCTACCTCTGAAGATGACCAATCAACTGGACAAAATAGCCAAAGCTAATAGTCAAGAAACCTTTTGTGATTGATGCTGTTCAATAGCTTTTCAGTTATTACTTTTCAGTGTCCAACTCTTTGTGACCTCATTTGGGGTTTTCTTTTTTTGGGGGGGTGTTTTTTTTTGCAAGGCAGCGGGGTTAAGTGACTTGCCCAAGGTCACACAGCTAGGTCATTAATAAATGTCTGAGGCTGAATTTGAACTCAGATCCACCTGGCTCCAGGGCCAGTGCTCTATCCACGGAATCACCTAGCTGCCCCTCATTTGGGGTTTTCTTAGCAAAAATAATGGAATGGTTTGATGTTTCCTTTTCTAGAACATTTTACAGGTGAGGAAACTAAAGCAAACATGGTTAAATGACTGGCCAAGAGTCACATAGCTAATAAGTGTCTGAGGTCAGATTTGAACTCATGCTAAGAAGTCTTCCTGACTCCAGGTCCGGCATTCTATCCATTGCAACACATAGCTTCCAAGAATCATTTCCCCCTCTCATAAACTGAACTGCCTTTCAAAAATATACAATATTTACAATCATTATATCTATACAGGTAACACAGAATAGTGAGATGGGGGATACCATTATTTGAACTTAGAATACAAACATTGACTAAGGAGGAAAGAGAAAAGGATTCTCAATCTCATATCCTTCCAAGCATCTTTTCTTCTTAATGTTCCATAGATAAGTTCACTTTGCTTATATATATATATATATATATATATATATATATATATGTGTGTGTGTGTGTGTGTGTGTGTGTGTGTGT